>NW_010522342.1:4194-5951 GCF_000687285.1 Phaethon lepturus
GATTGTGGCTATAGAAGCTATATATAAAGCCTTTAAGAAAATACTGACATGGAGAAGACTTGATCATAATGCAGAATAAAAATTGCCTTGAGCCTATCAGTTTTTCTGTACACATGAACATTTCGCCTTTGGTAAACTAACAGTCACTGTAAAATAGTTGGAATGACTATGATGGTTCTGTGGTAAAGGCCAGTCCTTCTTGATACACTCTTTTTCATTCAGAAAAATAGCTTCCAGAAGTAGGCTGCCAAGGCTGGATTATTCATTACCTTTGCATCTCATAAGGTGTTTATTTGCATTATAAACTCAAAATAGTTTAAGCAGCCCGTTATGTTCAGAAAAGCATCTCTGGTCTACCTCTAGCGATGCTCCAAACTGCTAAATGTTTGTCTCTGCAAGGCAACCGTTGCTATGTCAGTTTTCATTTCCAGACACTTTTTCTCACCTGTTTCTAGAACGACAGATTAAAGCTTCATATGCTAGAGTTTGTTATCATTTATGAAAGACTGTTCTCAAAGTTCTTGAGAACAACTTCAAAATAGATTTTCAACCTTTTTTCTACTGTACTCTCAGAGTCCAATATTCTCTAACCCAGTGCTTTGTCTGCAAAAGGACAGCCTGTGTTTTAATACCAAATTTATCTGAACATATTTGACCTTACATGGAAATATATGTACATTGCCCCATTCTGATGTGGCTGAAATGAAGGCGGCCATTTACACAACCACTTGATCCACACAAGTCCTACAGATGTTTACCTAAAACAAAGGCTACCCTTCGGTGCCCTTTTTTGTTAAGTTCAATTTCTTTTACAACAGCTGTGGTCGCTCCCTATATTCTTCCCTGAGCTTCATGAGGCTATTCCCTGTGACCACCTCCTCTATCTTATCATTCAGTGTAGGAATTTGTTGATCCGTCACATATAGCCATAACCATATGTAAAGTGGACCAACATCTATACCGATTGGTGATTTTTTTCACCCACATAAAAGTCTGCTGATACCATTAAAAAACCCGCAGTAAAGGCGACATCTGACTGCTAAGTGAAGAACCCTCTGCCTAGTGCTTGCGAGACAATATAGAACGGAAGGGACAGTGCAGCGTGCTGCGTAGATGACAGAGTGGCAGGATTTCTTTCCCATCATGTATTACGTTCCTGAGGAAGATTGATTTTTATTTCGTACTGGCTCCCCTTGAGAATGCACTTCCTTCTGTAGCCGACTTTTTCTCATCCTTTTGGCTTCTGCCACAGCAGCTCCTGTCCAAAGCCAGTATGTATCTGTCTGCCCCTTTTCACCCATGCTGCCAGGAGAGCAAGGCCAGACACAGCAAACCTGAGCCAGATGCAGCCAACAACACCCCCAGGGGAGAAATGGACAACCCAGCCCTCAGCACGGCCTCTGGGAGGGGGGGAGAAGCAGCAACTGTGATTACTGCAGTGTGCCCCAGGCTGAAGCCCCTCTTGCTGCAGGAGCTCCTGCACACACCGCTCCTTCCCTGTCCTGGCATTGATGGCACCTGTGTTAAGGCAGGATTGAGTGTGCTTGGGGTCCAGCTCGATGCTGCCAGCACAGGTTGTGGGGTGTGCTGGGGCTCTGGCACAGGCCTCAGGGGACATGCTGCGGCTGGGGCAGCTGCAGGGGCTGAGCTGGGCTTGGGTTGCTCAGGGTCTCTGGGAGTCAGGGTACCTGGTGCCTTGTGCCCGGTCGGGGGGGTGGGCAGCAGATCTGCAATCAGGATCTGTCTGCACTTCCTAC
>NW_010522343.1:0-38848 GCF_000687285.1 Phaethon lepturus
AGAAATGACGTGTGATGAACTGACCACAACCGCCTTTCCCTGACCCTCTGTGCCGCTCGGGGGGAGGAGGTAGGAAATTGGGAGTGAAGTTGAGCCTGGGAAGAAGGGAGGGGTGGGGGGAAGGTGTCTTAAGTTTTGGTTTTAGTTCTCATTATCCTACCCTGACTTGGTTGGCAATAAATTAAATTAATTTTCCCAAGTGGAGGCTGTTTCGCCCATGACAGTAATTGCTGAATGATCTCCCTGTCCTTATCTCGACCCACAGGCTTTTCGTTGCATTCTTTCTCCCCTGTCCAGCTGAGGAGGGGAGTGATAGAGGGGCTTTGGTGGGTGCCTCCAGCCAGGGTCAACCCACCATAACAGCCAGTGGACTGAGTTGTTGAATAACTTTTTCTTGTTCTTTGGCATGATTATATGAGAAATGTATGAGAATGAGTCTAAGTATTATTTGCTTCTCTATTGCTGTCGATCCAAGGTCATCCTTTGAAAAGATGCACTCCAGTTGTGGAAGTGGAGACATGAAACTACTTGTGGCAAATTTAATCCTTGTTTACTATATGCTGGAAAAGGACACAGATACAGTGGTGGTGATGGTGTTATAGAAACAGTCTAGTAAAAAATAATGCAATGGTAAGTGTCTTAGAGACTCATTTCCATCCTTGTTCAGTAAGTTTGCCCCTACTGCTTTCTCAGATGCTCTTTGCTGGTGGGTCCTAAGCATGTGCTTATGTTAATTGTTGAATCCAGACTTGAAATAATAATTTTCAGACTTAGAAATTTGTTTTGGCATCAGTTATATGCTGTACCACCTATATCAAAGTATTTTATATAGAAAAATGAATGCACTGTCACATGCTGGTTTCTCTTGCACCGCGCATGTATTTTGGGTGTACGTGTTGGCAGGGGGATCTCTCCTCTGTGCTGAGCAGCTGCCTGTTACCAAATATTGAAATCTGTCTTTGTGACTCATTCTTTCCAGCGAAAAGGTTACTACATCTCAGAGTGGAGGTTTCCTTCAGAGATGCAGGAGGGCTTGGGAGGGAGGTTGCTTCCTGATGATGAGCGAGGTTTTCAGGAGGTTGTCTTTTTGTTTGTTTTCAGGGGAGGAGGTGATTTAGGGCTTTTCTGTGTTTTTTCTTCCAGGAGCTACAAAAATGATACATATTTCATTGTGAGGAGAAAAGACTACTGTGATTTTATGTTGCGGTACCACCACGTAGAATTGACTAATGGGTGGTAGTGTAATCCCAGAAATGTTTTGAGATAGATTCCTTACAGTTCCCATTTATAAGAAAAGTCAAGGCTGTATCTCAGCAGGACTATATCTCAGCAGGACTTTCTAGTTCTTTGCATGGGTGAGATCAGGTTTATTTGTTCTTTTAATTTACATTGGGATTTGAGCTTGTTACTAATTTAGTAGGGTCAGAAACCCAGTTGTTGTGAAATCCTTGGTTTTACAGATGAGCAGCTCAAGTAATAAAAGGTTTTTTAATTTTATCATGAATGTATTTTCTTTTCAGAAGTACTCTGATTTTGCATGCACTAGATTTTAAGTATTTAATTGCTCTGTTTTCATGATGTTTGAGTTAAAAAGAAATGAACTAATCATATGCTTGCCTGTAAATACATGCTTTAACTATTCTGTTTGAATAGGTATATTCAGTACTTTGCCAATGAGAATGTTGCTGTGTAATAGCACAAATTTACCAGCTGTTAAAAGTAGTTTCATGTGTTTGTTGTTTCCTTCTGGTCCTATGATTTTTAAACAAACCATGTCATTTATAATTCCTGGCCAGTATTTCTTCTTCTTTGTGAGTTAGAATGCTACAAAAAAAAAAAAAAAAGTCAGTATCAGACCTGGTTTGGAACACCTTTTTAAGTAGAAGCAGATAAAACAACCAATAAAAACAAAAGCAAAAAGGACAAAAACCAGCACACATCCCCCACCATTCAATTTCTGAGTATTTTTTCCCAATCTTATCCCTTGCTGAGCAAATGCATGGTTTCCCCAGTTAAGCTTGAGAGGAAGAAGCATTGTGAAATTGCAATGTTCACAGATGCAAAAGCATCTACTGATAAAACGTCTTATTGGTGCATTTTCATTCAGCTCTGAATAACAACAGTCACTTTTGTTGCTTTTCCTTTCAAGTGGGGCATTTCTATAGTTAAATTTGTACCTTGCAATATAAAGCTCTATCTGCAGTAGACTGAAGTACACTTTCATCCTGTTGCATAGGGTGGATGTCACATAGTACCTTTTTGGTGGATATGTTTAGTAAAATCTTTTTAATTATGAGGCATGAAGGAGCAATAGAGGATTAGCTTTTTTAACGTATTAGTCTGGATAAAGGCCATAAAAGTTCTTGTCAATTGTTACCTGTTGAAACTAGACCAAAAAGGCTTTCTCATGATTTTAAGAAACAGAGGACTTTGCCTTTTTTTTATCTTTTTTTTCCTTTCTTTTTTTTTTTCCCCTTGTGTAAAAACTCAGTCAAAGCAATACCTCAGTGTAAAAGACCTGATATTTTTTGAAAATTCTTTGCAGGAAATTAATAGTAGATAATGAAATTGAAGAATTTATCCTCTTTCCACCTTGTGACCTCTCTGCAAACGCACATTGTTGCAGAAGCATGCACAGTATTGGAAATGTTCTTACCGCCGATGACTAAGAAACTGAGCGTGATGGCCTTCCAAGCACTTCAGTTTACAGAGAAATATTCCGTGATCAGAATGAGTTTGTATGTGATGGCGTACCATACCACCAGTTCTCAGAATATCAAATGTATAAAACAGTCTCCTCCAGCCCCTCTTTAGAAAAGCTTCAGTAGATTTTGTACAGTTGCTATATTCTGCTTCAGTCAGAGAGACTGAGTTCCTGCATTTACTTTTTTTGTTTCACCTTGTACAAATGGAAGACATTTGGAGTCATGCAATTAGAAAACGCAACTTCAGTCAAGTAATCCAAATCTGTGTACTTTGGCTGGACTCAGGTGCTTGTGTACATCCCACTGTTTCTAGCTGTCCCAGAGCTGAGCACTTACAAAAGAAAGATTTTGGATTCAAGTTAATTGTGCCAGAGTTCAGGTAATTTGTTAATTTTACAAAGGTATCACACATCTTTTACATACGTACATTATATATATATATATATCTGTCCATCTTGATTCTGAAGAATAAGTGTGCTTTACTAACCAACACTTCCATCAGTGAAATAAAACATGTTTTCAACTGTGTACCACATAATTCGTGCTACTGTGATTAACAGATTTCCATTGTAAACAAATTGTAGTAAGTGGCAAATCTTATGTTACAGTAGAGATGAGCTTCATGGGTGGCCACCCATTGATTATATTCTGTCCTGGTGGTAATTATTGGGGAGGAATGATAAGCATCATCTGGTTTGAGCAAATACATATTTTTTCTCTACCAGAATTACTAGGAAGTCTGCTTTATTTATGTGTAGGTAGGTAGCTAGCTAAAAATATGCTTATATTTATTTCTATGTGTGTTATTAGGTATGTTATAGTATACGTGGCAGAATAGCAGAATTTCACAGAATCAGGTTTTTCCTATGCATTTTGTCTTTGTTTGTTTGTTGGTTTAATTATAAAATCTCCATATATGTGGAGATTTCTTTGTTCTGCATTTTGCAGTTTACACCACGGTGAAGCCTGAAGCGTGTTGGGGTATCTGTGTTACAAACAAGCAACATAATTTGGCATCTGAGCTATTTTATGTTGCGTCCTCAGAAGATGTCCCTTTCCGTACTGTCCTTGGATTATTGCTGCCTTTGCTTTCTGTCACTGAATGGATTGTGAAAAGTTGCTTTTCTGGTGATGGATGCAGCCTGTCACACCGCTTTTAGTTCCAGGCCAGTGGGCTGGGTTTCCCAGTTAGCTACAGGAAAATGCCAGCTGACCATGAGAAGAGACTCGTCTCAGCAGAACAAATTACGTTCGGTCCCGGTGGACAGTGAACTACGTGGAAATGGCTTTGCGGTTGCCTCTGTGAAAACCTTCGCCGTGAACGGTTCTTAAAGACGTTGCCCTTTCATGCTTCCCAAATCATGCAAGCCCGCCAGCCCGCAGCTTCCTGGAGTCCCCGGCTTCTCTGTGACCTGACATTTGCTTTCCTCAGATGTACAGGAGCTGGCCTTTTTGCCAGCTTTTTTATATTAGAAATTAGAATATAATGTGAGGTTGGGGAAACACGGAAGCCTGTTGTTTCATGGAAGACTCATCGCAGACGTGAGTGTGCCTGGGCCCTGCGAACGGTGTGGCAGGACTCTCAGCAGTACAACACAGTGGATCAAATGTTTCCAGAACTTGCCTTGCTGTAGAAAACTTCCTTCAAAGGGAAGTTTTGGGGAAAATACCTGGGAAATTTCTTGTCTTCTGGAGACAGGTTGTTAGGGCCGGTGTAGTTCTTGTAAACTGACAGGGCACCACGTCAGCTACCTGCAGGAAAATGGAGCGCTCTGACTTCTGTGCCCTTACGTGACTTTAGTCAGAATCCAGAAAATTTATAATAGAGTGACTTTATCAATACGAGTAAGACTTAGGTCAAGCCTTAATTTACGCCTGCTTTTAGCCAGTCAATAAAGCCTTTTTTTCCTGTACGTTTGTTGAATTCATAGGTTCACATTAGCAACTACTTTCAAAGAGCACTGGCAATATGAACAAATACATACACTGAATCTTTTCAAGTTTTGGATAAGGGTGAGTTTGAAATTGCAGGTGTCTAGAGTACGTGGCTTAAACACAGTAGGACTTGGCTTCACAATTGTAGAATAGTTTAGTATCCCCTAAATCGCGTCTTACTATCCAGGTGTGCGTTATTTGGCTTGTTGAAAATGCGGCATTCAAACCCTGTATCAATACAGTCCAGGTTGTCTTTCTGTCTTTAATACAATTTTAGGTCTATCAGTTTTGATATCTTACAGCAGAGATTGATAGTCTGTAATCTTTCCTAAGCTTTTGCAAGTTGCAGACCACTGATTTAACTTGCCAGTCTTACAGCCGTCTAGATGTAAATGGATTATAAGCCCATTTTTTTTAGTGTTTTTTTGTTTTTTGACTTTTCTAATTAATCTAAATGTCGTGGGGAGACTAGTTGAGGGGGAGTGGCATAGAAAAACGTGGAAGAGGATTGTATCAAACACATTTCTATTCACCCTTGACTAGCAGATAATGCCGCCTGCGCTAATCCTTAGCCCTCTCCTTTAGCTTGTCTTTGCTTTTGATTTATAAGGCAGCTGACCCCGGTCGAACCCTGTCAGCAGCAGTTCAGAGGGGCTCTCATAAAAGAGGAGCCTCTGATCTGACAGATCGATTGGCTGCGAGAGAGAGTTTAACAGGGAAGAGATCTCCCTAAGAATGGCTCAAGCCCTTTGCCGGGATGCTTGCAGCTGCGGCTCCATGGGGAGGATGAAGCAAGGGCAGGGCAAGCCGCCCTGCGTGGGCGCAAGGGCTGAGGGCGAAGGGAGGCAACAAAAGGCTCACCCTTTCTTGCCTAATAATAAGCCCGACAACAGAGACAACTATATTTAATTTAAGAGCTGTTAAGTGGAGGTCAATTGTCAATAATTTTCCTAATTTAAAACAAACACTGAAATGATATTACGAGTCCATCCTGGACTCCATTGATGTACGATAATTGGAGAGAGACCCATCAATTAAAATCTACGGGGAAGAAGTTGCTGTGGTTAAGAGACAAGCTAGATTAAAAAAAAAAAAAAAAATGTGGATGGTAATTTTCCTAACTCCTCATTTCGCATGAAATCTTTATTTTAAAAGCAGATGCTGTCACCTGCAATAAGCTGGAATGTTGTTTTAATTATACAGCCATAGAGTAAGTAGGAAACTAATTTCGAAATATATAGATCAATATACACTGAAGCTTCTTTAGAGTTGCTAAAAGCACATACAGTGTTCACTATGACAGACCCATATAGTCCTTCTGCTGAAAATATTTGAAGTACTGTGATGTAGGCACCTGTATTCTTATACGAACTTCAGTTCTCAAGTAATTAACCTTTTGGACTGTACTCCAAAGTAAATGCCTTTACTGCGTGGGATCGGGCTGCCTTGAGTCTACTGCTTCAGCAAGATGGATAAAACATGGCTGTGCAAAGCGAAGATTTAGAATCGTAATTATCAGAGCAATGACTGTCTAAACTATGAAAGTCCTACAGACAGCTTTTTGCCAAGAGGTTTTAGTCACTGGCAACAACTGTAAGATATCATGACTTTCTCTGCTAGAAGGTAGGAGAAGATGAAAATGGTTTTCTGTATTTATAGACAAAACAATCCCAGAAAAGTCAACTAGTCTAACGAAAAGGTATGTGTAGCAGACGGTAATATCATACTTCTGGTATCACCTACGGAGTCTGAACTCTCAGTATCATCAAATACATAATTTGGGACTGTTTCTGTTCAGAGCTTTGTTAGAAAAGCTAGCAAAAAAAGCATTCCCAGTCTTCCCCAAAGTGAATGTACATATCTGGAGTTCCTCAGTCATTCTTTTGAACAAAATAATCAAAAGCACATGCTAAATCACCTGTGTCTTGCAATTGCCAATCTGAGGGATCTTATGGCATCCATGTTTCTATAAGCATCTTCCAGGACTCAGTCTCTGGGAAGTATAGAATATACGTAAAATTAATGCAAGCAATATTATTTAGTATATATATGCATATGGATATATAAAAATAAATGATGGAAATGATAGACTTTTACACAAGCTGGAATAAGGGAAACCAAGTTGTGTCCTGGCTGTTGGTGGACTGCGGTGTTTCAGTGCTGCCGGAGGAATTTCTGCAGCTGGGGTTTGCTGTGTATCATTGACTCAAGGATACCGTGGTGTCTGATGAGAACGGACATGCTTCAGCTTTTCCTGGCGTTGGGGCATTGCAGAGCTGTTTTCTTTTCAGGACACAGACATCTGCCATGGACTGGTTGGTACACAAATGTGAAAAATAGATTATTAGTGGCAGAGGTGTTTCAAACTTCTAACACATTTACAAAACACAGGAAAATAGTTTTAGTTTTAGCAATTTTTTGCTTAGTTTTGTATTTGGCCAGATCAAAACATGTTGAAGACAGTGGGCATTTTTGAAGCCCACAGGGTTTTTATTAAGCGATACACCCCACCCCCCCCAAAAAAAAAAAAGAAAAAAAGAAAACATCAACCTGCCTACCTGTGAGTCAAGGGAAAGGCAGCAAAAAAGGTATGAGCAAATACAGAGGATAAAAAAATCTGTTGTTCTTCTCCATGCCCAGCAATACGCTATGTTTCCTGTGCAACCAAAATGAGTATGAAATTAAACCAGTGCGATTAGGAACTTTTGTTCTACGCTCACAATTAATATGAAAAAAAGTCATCAACAAATAATTTAGTTTTGCATTATTTTAAAGACGAAAGCAGGTAAAGCATAAAATAAACACGAGTCTTACTAGCAAAGCTAAAGTAGGAAAATGCCTTGACAAATAGGAAAATGAAATTGTGTCCGCTAATGACATTGAGCCTCCTTCATGTCACTGAAATTCGCCAGCACCTTAAAAACTCTGCTTTGCCACTCAAGGTATCTTTCCATTATCTCAAACAATATCCTTTTCCCATCAAACTGCCTTGTTGACTGAGCTGCCAAGTTTCAAAGCTCCTTGAGAAATGAATAAAAATTTATGTTACTGTATTTTAGCCTATTCAAAATAAAAAGCTTCTGATACTTTACTGCTCAAGTAAAATTAAAGCCAGTAATTAAACGAAAGTATATCCACAACTTTTCAGACATCTGGATATGTTCAAAGATACTTTTAAAGTAAGTGTAGCTGGCTCACATTCAACCTAATCTTTTCTTCTAATTTCTGGTGGCTTACTTATGTTGAATTCTTTTGGTCATGCTGGCTTAGATAAACAATTCTTTCATAAATTCCTTTTTTTTTTTCTTTTTTCCCCCAACACAGCAGAAACAAAGGATTGTGGTTTATTCATTCCCTCCCTTCTTGGAATATGTAATGCCAGGGTATTTGGGAAAGTGTTATGCAGAGCTATAGTAGAAATCTGTAGTGAGATAAAGCATATGGAGGCAAAGAGCAGCTTTTTCTAGCCTCGCAACAGTTGCAGCACACCTAAACTGAAATGTTCAGACATTGAAAATATTTTATTGAATATAATCTGAATGCATCAGGGCAATTTGAAATGACAGCAGTATTTAGGGGTTTAAATAACCCCGGTGTTACTGTAACTGATTACCATCAGGATAAAAATTGAAGTGTAATTTGTTAGATACTCCCTTTGGCTTTCCTTTATATCTCTCTCTGCTTCGCCCCTTTGTAAATATATTGACTTTTACAGCCGTGTTAACTTTTATGGCTTAAAAGTTGTCTTTGTTTGCTCTGCTGCAATTACAGAGTCTCCTTCGCTGCTGACAAGATTGAGGCTTTGCGATAACTCTGCCGCCTGGAGTTGCGGCTTTGAGGAACCCTTTTCTTCCTGCCACGCTCGGGCTTTCGCTCCGAGGTACGGTGGCGCCTGTCAGATGACACTTCATTTCCCAAATAAAAGATCAGACAATATTTTCATCAAAGTTGGCAGAACTTAACTAATGAGTCCTTAGGGATTTTTTCAGCAATAAAGGTTCTGTTTTAAATGGGGTCTCGCCAAAAACAAATGTTTATTGTTTCGCTGTTTCCTCTTATGGCGGCATTTGTTCCATTTCCCGTATTTAACTGATATCAAGATTCTGTGCTTAAAAAACCCTTAGCGGAGAGGGCACACAGCTTTGGGATCTCTTTCTTTACCATAAAAAATTACCACTGCAGGTACCATAACAATTGTAATTGTTACCACTGTTCTTCAGCTGTCTATGCTTTTCTGTGTAACAGTGTTTCATAGTGACTTCTCTGTCCTCTCCATCTTCACTGATCGATTTTGCAGAATTTTATATTGTCTCATTTACAAGTTAAAATAAGGCTTAGGCATTCATATTCCTCTAATAATGTAGCACATACGTAGAACAAGGCTGCGACCATCATTTTTACTTGCATCCTGATTAGAGGAGGATGAGGTATGAGGTATGAGGACAGTCCTCATCCTTGCAGAAGACAGGCACTCTCTCTCCACTTTGGAGGCAGGCGAGATAAAGGGAGAAAGATTTTGGGGTCTCTCTTGACTGTGTTACAGCAGTCAAAGCAGGTAGGGTAAGTTAGTATTAACATTTCCATTTTATAAATAGCAAGAGACTGTAATGCCTTGGGATGTGCAGGTGTATTAAACTGCATTCCTTAGATGTGACACCTCCCAGGGACAGAAAGCTTTTCATCCAAGGCGACGCTCCAAAACCCTTACCCCACTGGCCACGCCGTAAAGGTGAGATGCGTTATGCGATGCAGCTGACGGCAGATACAGGTTTGTTTTGTTTCCGCTCACAGGGGGAGAACTGCCTCATGTGCTGCCTTCGTGTAGCCTTGGTGAGACGTGGTGAGCCTGCGGCAGAGCCCAGTGTTGCAGAAGCAACAAGACTTCGGCCAGACAGGGATAAGGACCATTTATCTGACAGCATCTTGAGATGCAGCAGGACACGCCCTTGGCTGTTTGGCAGGGCACCGATCACACCTTTATTTTGCATTCTGAATTCAAGGGAATGGATGCAGTATTTTTGTCTGAAGAGAAATACATACTTTTTTTTTTTTAAGTCCTTCTGTGACAAGCCTTCCCCTGGGTAAGGGAATGCTCAGCTGAGTGATCAAGATGGGAAACCATCACTGGAACAAGAAGGAACGGCAGAAAATTCAGCTAAAGAAGCATAATTTTGTAAACTTCAACACCTTTTTCTCAAAGGCAAAAATGTGTTCTGCCAGAAGCAGTAACATATACGTTAGCACTTTTTGCTACTTGAAAGCTATACTACCTTTCTGATATTAAAAGAATAAAAATAAAACAGAACCTAGACCAGTAAGATAACACCTTTCACAGGCTCTGTATTTTTTAAATATTTAACACAGAATATGGATTGATCATTAAAACCAACTGTTTGGCATAGAAGGCATTTGTGCTTGACCTTATTTGGAGAGCTCTGCTATTGCAGTAGCATTTTATTGTGGTTGCATATTATATTTTACTCTGAAGCACAGCGAATGCCGTGCGGTGGTCCGTGAAAGTAAACACTGCAGCGGTCGTGCCACATTTCCAGTTGCTGATTTCTACTTACGTACACTCCCCAGCCAGTAATAATGCTAAATCATTAATTTACATCCTTGTGTGTCAGGCACCCCCACGGCAACTAATGTATGCTAAACTGCCAGTAGCTTGTCACAGTATCAGCATCGGGAGTGGCCACCCGAGAGCTAAATGATCCTCGGGCGGTACTGACATCAGTAGGAGTAATCACCATTTCTATCATTATCCTTCTACGAGTCTCAGCATAAATCTGTTCCCTGCTTCATCCCGTTGCGGTGATGAAGGACTGGTGTAAGCTGGCAGCCGAGCTGCTACTCAGTTAGGAGGGAGGGGAGAGAAAGGAGGGGGAACTGGTGAAGGAAGAAGCTGCCATGCTTTTGTTAAATGCAATTTTGTATTTTTATTTTTAACTAGTTGATGGTTTGCCACACTCTATCATACTGTAGTTGCCATAGAGGGTATAAAGACTACAGACTTAAGAAATTTCACTCCTAGATGTAGTGAAGAAAGAGCAATTGAAAAAGTTGCCTGGTATAATTCCCAACACGCCATAAAGGAAATGCTTTTAACTAACAAAATAGGCTCAAGATTTTTACACAGCTGTGGTTAACAATAGGGCAGTGATACTCTTTGGCACACAAATGGATGCACTTCAAATACATGGTATAATTGCTGAATACATCCCCATTGGGACTGGGGGTGTAACTATTGCAGAACAGTATTGGAATACGAAGTAAGAAAGACCATTTTTATGTCTTGCAAAGTGATGCCTACAGATTGGCAACAGATTTTCTGCTGCTGACTAAAAATAGAAAATCCACAATTAGATTCTCATCAAAAGAATAACCACACAGATCTGGGGTGATGTTCACATACATGTGAAAAATATTATCTGCCGCGGATGCCAGTGTATCCACGACCTTCTATTAAACGTATTTGTTGTTGTAGTAAAATCATCAGGTGAAGCTGTTGCTCCCTGTCATGCCGGCCGTGATGTTACCTCACCCGCTGCCGGCACGCTGATTGCCTGCAGGATGGAGGTCTCTGGGAGTCGGTCACGTAGCACGTTGCTACCAGCGCTGGGAGCTACTTGTCCTTCCTGCTTCAGGGTCGTTTCTGCCTAAACCTGTGAAGCTGGCGGAGCTCCACGCGATCCGGCGGCGGGGGATGCGTATGGCCGAACGCTTACGCAGACGGGGCTGTTCGTGCTCTCTGTGTGTGCGAGCAAGCAGCACGTCTGGTTAGAAGTTGAGCAGTTTTTAACTGTTTGATGTACTGTGCCTGAGGGATGGTGAAAGTTGCCATCTGGATGCCGTACTGTCGGTCAGGGTGTGCAGCTCTAGGTCACTTCTTACAGGAACAGAAAAGAAGCAAAGGCTGGCATTGCTTTGTGTTTGTTAATATTCTTACGTGTTTTTTAAAATACCTTATTAAATACAACCCTTATTAACACGGAACCAATATATTTACCAAGTTCACACATATTTAAAAACTTCAGTATATTTTAAAAAATAGTGCTGGTACCCAACAGAACCATGATATTTTGCTTCAGACAGGCAGTAGCTGAGATTTGTAATCGAATAAATGAAGTTACAGTCATTATAGTTGTTCAGAAATGTGCACGTCTTCACTGAAGTTTTAACCCAAGGGACCTGGCTGCCCTCAGTGTCTTAACCCCACTGAGTGCGTTGTTAGTAAACCAGGGCAGAAGCGGATCGGTCCTGTGTGTTGGACAGGCCGAGACGGGACGTCACCAAGAAAAGGCAGGCAGATAAAGGAAGAAGAGCTAATTCTTTTTACTAGCCCTCTGCTGTTACCTAAGCTTCTGCAACAGGACTAAACCCCTTTCCATGGAGTGAAGGAGCATCTGTCAGGGGAAAGCGGTCAGTTACAGAAACCTGAGGACAATCCATGGATGAGTTTCCACAGGAGCTACTGCTGCCGACTGACCTCCAGTTATGCGTGTTGCACCTGCAGCCACTAACAAACCTGGGAATGAAGCTAACCTATTATATGACCTGTTGACCCTTATAATTGCATTATAATGAAACTTCGGACACATTTTGCATGTTGTAGCAACGTATTTGGGGTTTTTTGTGGGGATGGGTTTGGTCATTGGTGCTGTCAAAATAGGTGGCAGTTGATGCCCACCACGACAAAGTAGGTGGTGGTAGTAGTGCTGCCTGTACCTGTGTTCAGTGTTACTTTTCCTTTTTCAGCTTATCAAATGGAAACGGCCATCATCAGGTCAAACCTATTTTCTCAAGGATGGATTTGTGATAAACTAAATGTATTCCATTCTCTTTTGTGCCCAGTGTGACATACAGTAAGAATATTAATATCAGACATAATGAGACTATAAATTGCCTTTTCTGTTCTTAAGAAAAGAATGGTGTTGAAACACCAAGCAATAATAGAGGAATTACCTATTTTGTGAGAGTGAATGAATATCCTAAGCAGATGTTCAAGACAAAAAATAAAACAGTAAAAAACCTGCAGAAATGGGATATAAAACTGTCTCACGCAGGTGCTTTCCTAGGAGAAAACAGTTTTGATAACATCATGAATTACAGAAATAGTAACAGGTGAATCTAACACCCTGTGCTTATCTGGCAATAGCTTGGCAAGATTAAGAGAAGACATGAAATTCTTCTTAGCTGATATACAGCATTCTAACTGTTTGTTTGATACAGCTGTTCATCATCTGCCCTGAAAGCTTTAGTTATGTTTCAAGGATTAACGAGTCTGATATACTGGTTTGAGGTTGTTGGGTTGTTCGAGGGTTTTTTTGCTGAGGATGGTCAATTGCTGCTCAATTGTTCTAGGCAAACACATGGGTAAAGGTTTTGATTGTGGCCCTAAAAGAATATTCAATTTCTTTGTTGTTTGTTGGTTCTTTTTATAAAGGCAATTAAACTAACATGGAAAAAGTCAATTGTCAATACAATATAATCATTAAAAACATCAGTGCATACTTCTTGGTAAAACTCTACAGTAGTAGTGCAGCCGTAGTCACTTTTCGCTTACGTGACTGCCATTGGGAGTGGTTTGAAATGCGTATGTTTGGAATTCTCTCTCATACCTTGCAAGCATTTCTGCAAGTGCTTTTTTAAGCTCGGTTTGGTAACATAGAGCAGAGCTGAGCTTCATCCTGTAAAGATGTTGGTGCATGAGTATCAGGTGCACATGAGCAGTTCCACTGGCGCAGAGGCTTGTGGAGTGGATGGAGCCTTTCTTCAGTGGCCTGGAACCAATGACTGAAAAAAATACAGCTTTTCTGTTAATTTAAACAAGCCACAGATGGTGTCCTATGTGCACCTTCTTTTCCCACATAGTTTCCCTCAGCAGCTGAAGACTAATGTTTGCCATGTTAGGGACCTCGACAAGATGCTGTTGCTCCCTTCTGGGTTTGCCTTTGCTTAGGTCGTAGTACAGCCTCATTTGGAAGCATTATTCAGTGAATTGTAATCATTTTAATTTTGGGAGTCATATCTCACTTTCCAAGACCCTAGTTGGATAGGATTAGGTAATAGCAGTCTATTTATTCCTATTAAAAAATAGGAGAAATTGACAACGGAAAGCGAGTTTCAAATTATTTCAATAGTCTCACACTGAGGTGCAATACCTGCTTTAAGGAAAAAAAAAAAATGGTACATGCTGCACTCAGCAGGTCACACAACAAAAAGGGCATGAACGTCAATTAAGTGAAGTGACTGTCCCAAGAATATTTAGAGGGACGTTTATAGAAGTGCCAGTCACTGAGTTGTGAAAACTCATGTTCAGCAGAGTTACCTTCATCATAGGGACCAGGAGCCAGAGAGCTTGGACGATTTTCAGCTGGGCAAACTATCTCAGTTTTAGTCACTGACATCTAAGGTGCTGTATTTGAGTTAGTTGGAAATAAGCAATGGTAATTTTGGTATGATGGGGTTAAGGGAGAGGAAACAGTAATCTTTGGCTTTTGCACATTTAAAATACCAGTTCTCGTCAGTAATGATAACTGTGTTCAGTCATGAGTTACACAAGTGGTGATTTCACGTGGGTAAGAGATTAGAATTGGGTCCTAACAAGTGACACTAATATGACCACTCACATAGTTTGCGATATTCGCTGCCTGTACGTGGTTCAGATGTTGTTGGTGAGATTTATCTAAAGCTGGTTCCACGACTCATTTAAAGTCACTGTGAATTACAGTGTTAGAGAGGTGAATAGTCAATATGACCTTTGGAATGATGATGAGAAGAAAAAAAGCCTGGCTTAATCTTATTAGAAGAAGTCAAATGATTCGGAAAGTGACTGAAAGCTAATCAGCCCTGGGGATTACTGTAAGGCTTTGGTGATTAACATGGTGCTTTTTTTTTTTTTTTCCTTTAAGGTTTCCTCAGCCCGTTCCATTGATATGGCAGAAATAGAAAATAAAGTGTACTGTTTGACCTAGTCAGTCACTTGAGCCTAATCTTATTATTTTCAGCCGGATTCACATCATCATATTAGAATATCTCAGTCAGCAATGTATAAAAGATGCTCCCTTTCAATGTACTTTCCTGTTAACTACATTCTTAAGCCACAAAAAAATCAAACTGTAGTACAAACTAAAAGAAAGAGCCAATCATTTGTGGGCTGAAATGGAAGATAGTGAAAAATTATTTGTCAAGGGAACAAGTTACAAAAGGTTTCACTTTGTCTGTGACTTCAGTTCCTTAGTCACTGGATAGTAGTTTTAGGACAAATTTTCCATTATGGGAAATCAGAGTTGAAATAGGAAAAAAATGCATGATGATTCTCACTCAAACTCCACCCAGAAGGCTGACTGTATGAACTTTAAATCCTAAAAGGTGAAGCTACTTATTGAAGATTTTGAGGAGATGTATAGTACTATTATACGAGCTCATCACAGTTCTTGAGGCTTAGCTTTGAGGCAGCTGGATTCAGATGAGCTCCCAGGGCTGGGTTGAAACAGGAGCTCATTGTGCATGTGTTTAGGGCCACAGATCCCCGAGACGTACAGTCACATCAAAATGTTCTTTTTTCTAGTCCTGAAAATAAAAATCACAATTCCCTTTATTGGAAACAAAACTTGAAGTTACACTCTTGACTCCAGTCACCATAGTACCATCGAAGCCACAAAATAAGCCTCACAACCTCACTGCTGCGGTGAACTTGCCTCTTGCGGGGGATCACGACCGCCTGCAATTCAACTTGCAACGTGCTGATATTCCATCTTTGTGGCCTACCTCATGTTGTAGTGGCAGCTGCAGTCAGAGGGTGGAAAAAGCAGTAGTCCTTTCCCAAAAAGGAACCGTAAATGGCATCGAAGGATACGGCATTCTCTGTGGAGTTCAGGTTGAGTTAGGGCCATTATTTTCTCATAACCTGGGGAGATACGTTGTGATCCTCAGTGTGGTAGGAAAGAGGCAGTTCACAGTGTAGCACACTCACAATGAGGTTTTTTGGTGAAATACAGAGCAACAGTTCATTTAACTGAAAAGAAGAGGAAAAGCCTGTGTTAGAAGGACAGGGGTACGTGTTTTTGATGTAGTCTAGCTGTAATGCATAACAAACAAGAGATGGTCTGAAATAAAATAGTCCAGAAGGCACTGGGTTTCACCCCAGCTTTAAGTTGGCTGCAGCGGCTGCTGCAGCCCCATGTAGACATTGCTTATATAACTTCACATGGTTTAAAGGATAATATTTCCACAGCTCTAATAACTCCTAGTGACTCTTTTTTTTGTAATTTAAAAATACAGGCTGAAATTTTGAACCACAAGATGCCATCATCAAGTATGAGTTAAGTGTGATTGATTTGTCATGGCTTATTTCAGATCAGGAACATCTCTCCTCTAAAATGCATTTTTATTCTGCATGTTTCAATTTTTGGCTCGGTAATTTGGCACAGCTGCTGGTCAGTTCTTGAATACTTAAAACACTGTGTGTTTTAAAACACTGTGTGTTTTAAGAGATGTGAACACACTCCGCATCTTTGCACTTCAAGTCCCAAATGCCCATCTGCTTTTAGTGCTTCTATAGCTTGCCTTATTATGGTGAAGAATACCCCAAATTGTTGATGAATACAATACCCCAAATCGTTAATGAATACAACTTTACAACACGCTTGAAAAGAACATGAGAACATGTGTGATAAGATAAATAATTGAGCCTGGATTTAGAAGGCTTTTATAGTAATGTCTGTACAATCCAGATTCCCCATAAACTGAGCCACTCAGAATCTGTGAGTTTGTTTTACATGAATATCCATGACATACATTAACGTGGTGGTATTTACAGATTAGCCTTTAAAATTTCCTAGATGTGAAAAGTGCAAAATCAGGGAGTCTCTGACAATCTGTAGATCAAAAAAACAGCTTCTGGGAGGCAGAAAATTCTTCATACTGTTTAATTTCCAAAAAGGAGGATTCCACCACAAGCATCTTGTTGACGGTGGGTATTGTACTACCAAGAACTTCAGACGTGTATGAGTGTTCATTGTTCAGGAGAAAAGGACTTCCTCTGCTGAATGTTTCTGCTATCTCATCGGAGCCAAGGCAGTTCTGATGACCTCTGTTTCATGATTCTTGACCTTTTACCTTCACCTCCCTGTTCCTGTTCAACTATTTCTTTATTTCAAGATCTTTATTTCAAGTTTTGTTCTGAAGCCCATTCTCAATCTGTAAAAATGGTTCTGGATTGCCTTGCTGGGCTCTGCTGGCCCATTCAAAAGATGAACATGATTCAAGATGAAATTTACTTCAGCAGAGGCTGCAGTGATTAAGCTAGCATTAGTGAATAATGATTGTATTGATTAGTCCTGAGTTTGGACCAAATACATAAAGGTTTTATTCTGCATTGTAGAAATCACCTGTAACCTGTTTTGAATTGTTTTGGGGATTTTTTTTTTTTTCCAGTTTCTGGTGAACAACTTCTATTGAAGTTGTTTAAAAAGTATTATGCAGCACCAAGGAAGGGAATCAGATTCTTTTTTTTGGCCACACAGCACCACAAATGTTAATCAGCTTCCAGTTGCTTGTACAAACTGGTTTATACAATACCTAATGCTCTCGGTGCCTATTGGTGAGATCCTTCTGCAGTTTTGCGCTGCTGAATGCAGAAATTCCCTGACTTTGGGAAGAGAACATTGTTTGTATTCATTAGAAGTGTCCACCAGTGTGGTTTTTAGTGGGATGGAGACCTTTTTTTGGTTTTCCCTCTTTTTTCCTGTGGTCAATATGAGGAGAGAAAGAGCACAGCCAAGTAGAGAGCATGATTCAGAACATACAGTCATAATAACAAAAGTTAAAGAGCACTGGAGTAGTATCCTGAAGATAGCAGAACATTATGAGGTTGAGCTGAGATACCATCTGGATTCAAGCTCCCCAGCGTTTATTTTCTTGATCTCATTAGCAGGCATCATAAATCACCATGGAAGACATGAAATTCAGAGAAGGCTGCCTGCAGATAGAAAAATGGATTTGCTGTGGAAGATGAAAGTCAAAAAGCAAGTCTCTGACTGGAGTAAGGTTCAACTTGGCATATATTGCATTCCTATGTGTGTTTTTAAAAAAACTAAACCGACAGTTATTCTGTAAATTTAAATGGCATTTTTACTGAGCTGGCATTGACATTCTTAATGAGTCTTGAACTCATTGACAAATAAATGAAATTCCAACATTTTAAATCAATTCCACTGAATGCTGTCTCTTGAGAGAAGCCCTAGGGCATTTGTAAAGGACCAGAAGTTTAGAATTTGAGGTCTTGATACGAGAGTGAGGTCAGGCTGAGATCATCCTGGGATTCTGCTGGAGTTTGAGAGTGCTGTCCATGAAAAGCTTTCTTTAGGACCTTGGCTTCAAAACATCACAGAAAAACTGATCACAGTTGTATCACTTACTACTGCTGAAAGAATGGTTGAGTACAAGACATGCTGTGCGCTCATCTCTGCAGCCTCAGTCACCAGAAAGGATTCCTGTGGGGCCGTGTTCATTCTTTGCCATGTAAGACTTGAGAAATATAATATAGCTGACAAAGGTAATTTTTAATATTTTTTCTTTTTAGAATTTATCAGACTGTGCCACATTTTCCTTACAGGCTTGGTACATGCAGTGATAAGAGAGGAGAACAAGGGAAGGCAACAAAGGAATTTTGACATTAAAAATACACAGCTAGTGCACTGGACTGTTTTTGAATGTATCTGATGACTAAACATTCTTTTTCTGTCTTTTGAATGTTAATTGGGTTTGCTACAGGTTGTATGACATTAATTTATCCAGGAAACATCAGTTACAACACAAAAAGCAATGGTGAATAGTATGGTGTAATTATGCCTCTATGCCTTCCTTAACAAGCTGGATCTAAATTGAATTGCAAGTTCTATAGCACTGAAGTAAATTCTATAGTCCTTTCTGTTAGGGAAAAAGGAAGACATTGAGTATCCTATATAAACAAAAATATCTTAAACATGCAGTAGAAATAGCCCTGCGTGGATTTTTATACTTAATCCAATGTATCTTTCTTTGACTCGTGCTTACAGGTATTAAGACAACACAGACATTTATGCTGGTATTACAGCATTGTATGATATCAGCTCTGAGAATTAAATGAAAATTTGACAGTTGTTTGGGGGACTGAGTTTCTTAGCTCCTTGAAAAGAATTATGCAAGCACTTTCACAGCTTTTTTATAAATTTATGTTAGGGATTTTCTTGTCAGAGATCTCAAAATTACTGCTTTCCCCAAGTTCCTCTTTATTCTTTTCCCCTTCTAATATACATCTTCAGAAACTGCATATTAAAAGCTTCACAAAGGCATTCACCTGAAGATAGAGTAATTTTTAAATAAATCATTCAAAAGTTAAAGAGGTGTTTGCATTTCTCACACACTTTTATTGTTTACCTCAGAAGCCAATAGAATTATTGACTTTTTTAGAGAAAAAGAAACCTCTCCAGAGATTTGGTCTGACCTTCTGCATAACAGAAGTCATAGAATTTCACGCTCTGAATTGAGCAATCATCCTTTCTGCTGGACCCAGTTATTTGTGGTAAAACTTCAGCTTATCCTTTAGAAACACATCCATTCATTGTTTTGAAAAGCAAAACAGAAAAGTATGCAGGTACTGATTAACATACTACTTCCTTTGATAAACTGGTCTAATGACTTAGTTGTGCATAATATTCGAGAAGTTGCATCAAACCCTATTGTGAAGCTTTCTGCAGTTCGCTGTGCATTTTCAGAGTCCTGCCTTGGGACGTCTCTTCTGGTTCTAACGCACCAGTGCTCTCTTTAGTAGTTGCTAGGAAAGGCGTGAAGAGACAGTTGTTTAACCTGAACTTGTCTATACACTGAAATGTCAGTCTCAGAAAGGTGTTTGGTTTATCATAATCCAGACGGCACACAGGTGGACCTGGAGGAAGCACACCAGCAGAGTGAGTCCCTGTCATAAACTTGACTGATTTCCCTCTGGTCCTCTTTGTAAGTCCTCAGCCACACAAGACAGATGTGTCAGCGCTGCAGAGTCCGTCGCTCTGGAGGACCATGCTGTGTGGGCCACCTGAACTGAAACTGCAAAGCTTTTCTTTTCCTGTGGTATTCTGAAATACTCAGATTTTGTTCTGAAATGGAGGAAGCCTTATTTTGGACTAGTAAATATTTTCAGTGTCATCTCTTAGTATTTTAAAGTATTAAGTATTCGGGTGAGTGCCCAACTCAGAACCTAGGCTTATAGTCTCATATGCTATCCACACTCTTGGCTTCTTCTGAAACCTAATAGTCTAAGGCTGGGGGACACCAACCTTCTAGGGTGTGCAAGAGCTGCCCTTTCTGATGTGGGTGGTGGATGGGATATCTCTAAGCTATGCAAAACCTGAAAGCTGGGAGGGGATAATTAAATTAGCAAAGAACATCAAGAAGATGTGTTGAAGAAACAGACCCATTGTTGTAACTCGCTGTTGGGCTGCTCTGGACTTATACTGGGAAATAGATCAACTTACAGAGTCTCAGCTGAAGGATTTCGAGTAACACCAGAGATCAAGGAATAGCCCAAACCAGTCCAAACCCAGAGATTAAGGAATAGCCCAAACCCAGGGTGGCTGCAATCTGTCCTGTAGAAGAGCTAAGATTTTTTGAATGGAAGTGTTTAATATTTATAACCTTTGGCCTTTCCTTGAATTGCATGAGTATCCATGCTGTCTGCTGTGAACAAGGTGTGAACAAGCCCCATACCCAGACTTGGGCCCAGCTTTCCATCTAAAAAAACCACCAGAATCTCCTGTGAGGTGGAATTGTCTTTCTCTGCACAACCTTAGTTTCTGCTTTCTGAATACTAAGGTTCCTCTAAACGAGTTAAGAAAATTGCCGTCAAAAATGCATGCTCTGACACAGTAGAGGTCAGGCCCTTGAATGTGAGTAATTGCTTGTATGCAGTATGGGCTGGTTTATGTTGGGATTAAAAACGACTTCGCTGTGGAACCAAGGAGGCTGAAAGCATGTCAACGATACATTAGGCTGTGTGTGAAATGCATCATTGGGTATAGCTGGGACTGGGTACTGACTCGTTCATCTCCTTGATTATTTCCTTTTTATTTTTGGAGATTACATTGATAGTAAATAGGCTTGTTAGCCAGAGGTAAATAAGAATCAGTCTTACATAAAAGTACCAGCTTGCAGTAAGAGGCAGAAGTATTTTTCATTCTGAGTGAAATTACTATGTAGAAATGTGCCCAAATTAACGTACACTATAAAGTGAAGACAGACTTAAGATTTGTATCACAAAGCCCTTGGTTCTTGCTTTTACATTTCAATTATAAATGCACCTGTCTTTGCTCTGCTAAAGTTCACTTCAGATTTCCTGGTGATTTATTTTCGCTGTAAATTAAGGCTGATTGATATTCAGAATTCTTGGATTCAAAGAGTATGTACTCCTCCACTTGTATGTATTCAGGACAACAGTCCCTAGGTTTTGTAGGCGTTAGACGACTGCTGCTGTCATTTTTACACTACTTGCGCTAGGAAACTTGCACAACTTCTACAGTGATTTTGGGCAGGGATTTGATTCTAAAATGCACTTTAATACTCTACTAGTTAATGGTTAGAATTTGCATTACAACTTGTGAGCTTTTTATCTTGAAGGAAAATTTTCAATGTTAATGGCATCTGTTTATTTGTAAATTCATCCTCCCAGTGCTTATGTGTTGTAACAACTCCTCATGAAAGAGGTCATATCCTAATGGTAGCTCTGTGGGGGATCAATAACTGCCGCAATCAAAGTAATTTTTAAATGATGGCAAAAATAGCTGGCACAAAAATATTTTTTTACAAAGGACAGCCGTCACTAAGGTGCAGTCATTTTAAATAAGGACTGAGTGGGGCTGGAATATGTACTTCATCTCTTTTGTTTTTCTTTTAAAAGTCTAAGCAGTTCTTTGTCTCCGTTGTTTGAAATTGCCCATTTTCATGAACCTACAGTCCGAAATCTTCACAGGAACTGAAGTTGCTATGTTCTCATTGGAAAATGTGTTAATCCTGTTTATTCCTAGGCACAGTTCATGGGGACTCTCAGGTCAGTTTCCCAGGGAAGCCACCTGTGCCTTCAGTGGGATTACTTCACTTAGAATGCAGATAACTTTGTAGTACTGGGACCTTGAAGGTATTCACGTGGTTACTGTGGAGAAATCCTTTACAGTAAGTAGCTGAAGGAGACACTGACCATCTGAAGGACCTCTTGGTTTTTTGGAAGTCTTTTTAACAGGACAGGTGCATGCTCTGTTACCCCATGATGGGCCACAATAGAGGGGAGATACACTAACAGCTGAAACTGTGGCAGTTTGAACCAAACAAGCCACATGCACAGAAAAACATAAGACAGTGATGAAAATCAAGATTTTTCTAGGGAAGGGTCAAACCACTTGTCTCCTGCAGTGCAAAATGCAGGTTGATGATCTGTTCATGTCAATGCAAGTAAAGGGATTGATAGGAAAGAACTGGCCTTAAGTGGTCTGGCACAAGAACATCACAGAGATCTGTGCAGTCTTAAAAGGGCATGTACAATGTGCTGCCATCCACACATTGTTAGGCAGCTGCAGAAATGCATTTTAATTTTTGAAAGTAAATCATGGATAGTAGTTCACTAAGTAGTATTTGGCTTAGTCTTTGTTTTTCGGAGAGTTCTGTGTCGCTGTGAGCACAAGTTACACCACAGTTTTAATTTAACAGCATTTCAGTTGGGTGCTAATGGTGTGTTTGATTCAGTCAAGTGAGGAGTGCTCAGCAGTGTCGCATGCTTTGCTGAAAATCGAGCTGGTTTTTGAAATTAAAATGATAAACCAGTGGGGGGGGGAAGCTTTATTTTTGTAGCATTTATCTTCTCTGACTTCTTCATTTTATATTGGCAAGGTAGGATCGGGTAGATCAGAGACCTCTCCTTCCTCTGTGCAAAAACTTTTACAAAAAATGCTGTTCTTGCAAGTTTTTGAGCTCACCTCCACAGATTAGACAAGGTCAGGATGAACACTCATCCTTTTAAGTACTTTTATCTGAATGGAAAATCTAGACCCTATCAAGCTTGCCCATTACTAGTGAAAAGAGGTTTTTAGCATAGATGTGGAACTCCATGCCGCCAGTGTTGGGCAGTGGCCTGACAGTCAAACTGTAGGAAAACTTTCTGCTGGGTTTATCTTTCCGTAAAACAAAAGTCGGAAGGCCCGCTGGAGCCCAAAGCAAGGTGGGCTTTTCTGCATTTTTGTGCTGAGTGTTGATAGCAAAAAAAAGCAGCTGAGAGTCTAATTACCACCCTGTTTGTAACAATAGGACGTGTTTGCCAGAAGACTGCAAATAGTTAAGCCCTGGAGTGGGTGCACAGGTAGGATATGAATTCTCAATACTTGGAGAAGTTCAGAACGTAACTGTGCAAGACGCTGAGCAACGTGATCTGGCTTTGAAGTTAGCCCTGCTTTGAGCAGGTTGTCGGGCTAGGGGCCTCCAGACGTCCCCCCTAACCCAAAACATTCTAGGCTTCTGTGTGAAGGAGAGAGCGTACAAGGGCCACATCAGTTATCGGGTAGGCGTGTGTCCCATGCTTAGCTGCGGCAGCGTGGGTTTGCAAGGTGTGAGGTTAACTTCTTCATAATACATGTCATGATTTCAGTAAAGTTTGTTTCTTCTTTCCTTGATGTCACTGATGCAAGATTAGGAAACACAAGGGAAAGCTGTAGGCAAGACCGCGCGCTCTGTTTATCAACAAGCATTAGCAGCCCGTGATACTGTCTAAAAAAAAACCCATCTGGGCTAGGTAAAGAAAGAAATTGTGGCATCCAGCAAAGAAACTGGCACTGGAATTTTATGCCTGAGAGTTGCCACACTGAAGTCAAGACGACTACCTAAGGGACTGGATGTTTGTACTAGGTCTCTCTGAAGAAGCGAGCCTTTATGTGTGGATTACCAGGGTAGCTCAAATGTGATGAAGAAAAATGCCTTGGAGAGAATCGGTGGAGGGACACACTACCTATGCCACTTGGTGCTGTAAAAAACGGAGACAGGTTATTCCCTTCTAACACATTATCACACCAAACAAATTGTTTTTTCAATCAGTATTGTTTTCATTCAGGCAAGATTATAGTGGAAATCCCCATGATAATGAGTGTGACATGCACATTAATATAAAATGAATTAATTATGATCAGTATTACAACAGCAGATTCCAAATGAATTAATAATGACAGGGTAGTCAAAACAAAGTGGAATAGCACTTGGTTAAAGGCATAACATGCTGTTAATGACACCATTAAACAGGGGCTAGAGAGCATTAGAAATTTGTTGTGGAAGAAGATTGTAGTCTTGGGTACACAGTGCTTGTTTCTGTGTTTGGTTTTCAGATAAAACGGTAAAAATTACTAATTGGCCAAGAGAATGTTTTTCCTTTTATATAAAATGAGTCAAATATGTTTTATTTTGGCCATGTAAAAATAAACTTTAGTGAAAACTTGGTAAGCTGTACAGGCTGAAAAAACAAGGCATTTCACTTGGATGGCTTTAAATAAGTTTAGTTTTTCTAACAAAAAAGAGAAAATAGATGTGAATGTGTTGTGGGTTTTTTTTGTTGTTGTTATTCTGCATTTTCACAGAGAAAATTTCAGGAAGTAAAAAACTGTGAAGCCGCATAATGCCATAGCTCATTTTGCATTTTCTGTCTTTAAGGTTACTTTCTTGTTTTAATAGTAAACTTGATGTAAACATGGAAAAGTAGGTTTAGTGAACGAGTTATATAGCTTGGATTTTAATAACTTTTAAGATACCTTTTTAAGTTAAGTTTAAGTTACCTTTCTTTGCACCAGGTAAATAGTTGGTCCTATGTCCTGTGACTTTTTTCTTACTATAAAATGAATTCTAATTCTCTGGGGAAAAAAATACCAATAGCACAATACATAAGAGCTGTGAATTCAGGTGTGCTTAAACTCAAATAATACCTGGCAGTATTAGTTCAGTATTCTAATTAATCTGATTACTAGACACAGCTAAGAAAGATTTAAGAAGTCTTGTTGTTTTCTTGCCTAGAGCCACTGTTTTTATAATTAATCCAGAAAACTATCTCATTCTTACATTTCTTCTTTAGATTGTAACAGTACATAGTGGAAATAGCTTTTCCTAGCTAGAAGAAAAGACAGTTGGCACCTGTTTTCCCTAGGAGAAATCAGTTGCATCAAATTTTATATATTTGATGATGTAACAGTTTAAGTTCTATTTAGCAGAAAAAATCCAAGTAAAAAGTTCTGTTATGAAAATGCTTCAGTTTTTTCTGAGTGAAACATTTAAATTTTTGCTTGGGAAAAAGTTCAGTTTTAAAATTCTGCTTTCTTTTTGCTAAGTGAAAATGGAAGACAGATTTTCAATTCATCTGAAGAATATTTCATTTTTTCTGCTCTATTCTTTCAGAAGGTTCACATTTTTAATTTTCAGCTTCAAATCTGGTATTTCAAATTCCTTAATGGAATAAAATTTAATCTCCTCCTTACTCCTACCTGTTGTTTAAGGGAGGAAAAAAGTAATCCTTTATATGTTCAATTTGTTGCCTTTCAGTGCCATTGAGTTAACCATTCTTCCTCTCTTATGAGACATGACAAATGGGAGCATCTCCACTCCATTTGTCTTTTTTATAAAATTCATTACTCCGTAAAGTTCTAGTGTGTCCTCTCTTATTTGTCTCATCTATAAACATCTCAATCTTAGCATGCTCATTTCATACGGGGGGGAGTCTTCTCATGCCTCTAATCTTTTTTGTCATCCATCAGGGAACCCTTTGTACCCTAGAAGGGATGTAACAGAGAGGAGACCAAAACTCAACAATTCCAAGGAGACACTGTACAGCACAGCAGCATTTAATACAGCAGCATTAAAAACTCTTTTTTCTCCCCTCTGGTTTACACTGACATCAAAGAGGTTATTTCTCGACTTATAAACTTACTTGTAAAAGCAACATAGTAAAAGAATTCAAAAGAATATACACGTTCATTAGAAATATTGCTGATTAATGACCATATTCCCTACATCTCCCCAAATATCTCCATTTTAGGAAAATGCTTTTCTCTTCTCACAGTTTTGATGATGAGCCCTTTCCTTTTGGAAAGCTTTATCAGTAGCTAAGTATAAAAATATACCATGGTAGCCATTCTGCAGCACTCTGAAACTGGTACAGTTACTTTTACTGCAGGATCCAAAAATCAGGAGAGACTGTGCTGTACTGACAGAAAATAATGCTTGAGATTATCTGTATTTTCTAGTATAGCTGAGATGAATTCTTTTTCATTTAAGTTTTTTTATGGCAGGGAGAACACTTTCTTTCTGTAGCCTTTGCTTCTCAACTGATGGCAAACTATTATCATAGTTGGGCAACTATTATCATAGGCTATTATCTATGGCAATAGATAATAGAATGATTGTCTTCTACTGAAGGCAAACTTATTACAGGGCAGCTATTATCATCAAATGTGCTAAAATTCTGTTTTTCTTCTACATCCAGTTTTCACCACCACCCTTTATATATTTTTAATTCTGAACACAGGATGTGATGTTAGTTCCTGTTGCTAAGGTATCCACTTGTCTTGAATTTCTCTTTAAAAATTCAAAGAATTAAAAAAAAGTGAAGTTTACCAAGACAACTGGAAACGATAAAGTCAATGGATGTAATTTGTAACCAAATTATAGTATGTAATCTGCATATATATATGTGTGTGTATGTGTGTGTGTCAAAAGTAAGGCCTCCAACTTCTATATATTCCACAGAGTGGCTGAGGTTGGAAGGCACCTCTGGAGGTCATCTGGTCCAACCTCCTCTGCTCAAGCAGCGTCACCTAGAGCTGGTTGCACGGGACCATGGCCAGATGGCTTTTGTGAGAACTCCACAGCCTCCCTGGGCAACCTGTACCAAGCAGGTATATTCTTCTTAGACCCTGATCACTGTGTGTTGGAAGAAAGTCTCATATGGCAGGATTGTCCTTATGCTGTACTTCTGCATGATTGGATTGGGGCCAGTGTATATTCTTGCTATTCTTATCCTTAAACCTCTGCTGTTTTTGTGCAATTCTCAGAGCCTGACATCAGACCTTAGTTATGTTGGAGCACAGCCCTTGGAGTTTCTACCAAATTACAGATATGTAAATATAGTTTTACAGGCTTTCAGAGTTGGAATACACACTTTTCTGTTTGAGGTGATGTCTTTTGATATAATGTTGTCTTCGCTGAAAGAAATCATTGTGTATTTAAGGCAATTTGCAAAATAGTTTACAAAAAAAATTAAATCATTTACGTATGAAGTGCTGAAGTGCCCTTAACAGAAGCAGGTTATAGGACCATTTTAATGTGTTACAAGAGAGTCTCTTTTCTTGTTGTGCCTCGTAAGATTCAGAACCTCCCAACTCCACATTTCAAATTTCTTTAGCGCAGTAGTTGCTCTCAGGCAGAGTTGTCTATCCTATGGGATCCATGGCAGGATAGTGCTTCTGGTTTGCAGCCTTCTTCTTCGACCCCTGTGACAGAGAGCAGGTTGAGAGCCAGATGAATCATTTTGGTAGCAGCATCAGTTCAGTCTTAGGAACTATCAGCAACAGGGAAGATACCACAGGTAAAGATATTGACTGGGAATGTGTTCCTGTTATAAGAAAAATTAATCACGCTCACAGTCAGCTTCCTGACTTTTTCCAGTGAAAAATAAGTAAGATGGTTTGTGTTACTGTTGGAGACCACGATACTTAGGCTAAAAATGAAGAAAAGGTCAGAGCTGTACTTTGGACTGTCATCTTACTGCTTGTTCAGCATGGGAATGTCTCTGGGACAGCAGGCGATGCTGAAACCAGAGGAGTGCTGTGTAGCTGCTGTGAATGAGCTGTAGAATTAGAGCCCAGATGCATATGGTTTCTCTTGGAAACAGGTCATAGCAGTGAATTGGTCAGTGTACAGGAGCCAACTTCATAGTCTGTAAAAACGTTGGGTTTGGGTGTTTGTTTTTTTTCAAGTGAGATCTTTCATCTAAATCCTGAAGAGGCAATTTTATGTATGTGTTTAAATTCAACATACAAATACATCCACTGAATGCAACATTTTGTGGTCGGGAGGAGGTGTATGAGTTTTCCTTAGGGAGGGTAGGAGTCAGGAAAGAGCTAGGGAACAGATGATCCCTGCTTTGCTCTGCCTGGTTATTGGAGATGGGTAGCAGGCTGTCGGGGCAGAGGCAGTTGCCATCCCTTAGGCAGGGGAGTTGGTCGAGTGCTCTCCTGCTTGCACAGGGGAAGCTTGGCTGGAGCGAAGGGATCTCTGGAAAGCACGCCTGCAAAGATGTAACCTAAAACACTGTCCTAAGACAGTGTCCTAAGAAGTACTGATTTGTTAAACAGGACAGTCTAGGGCTTCCTTGAGGTGGCTGGGCTGTCTCTGCTCGGTGGCAGAAGCCTGCCTGTTGACACAGCACTCGCTGGGCACTCAGGCAGGCAGCAGGGCTGAAGGCCAAGCTAAGAACCGGAGGCAGAGCTGGCGTTGCTGTGCTGCCCTTCAAGGGTAGCATAGCTGCCGTACACTCATGCATACAGCTCAGGGTTTTGACAGATTTTGCCGGACAGAATTGAGCTTCCAGTGCGTCATTCCCACCCCTCAGGGCTTTACAACATCCAGTCAGTCCTCTTCATTTCCACCTGCCTCTCAAAATGGTGAGCAAAAAAAAAAAAAGATCCCTGCGAGCTGTGAACGCTCTCTCTACTGTTGTGTTTTCACAACTGCACTTCAAAAGAAGTCCAAATGTTCAGCTTTGTTGTTGCAAAGTAGCAATTTGCAGTAAAGCTGCAGAATAATCACTTTTGAAATGGAAACCAATGGGATCCAAATTGGTTCTTCTGACTGTAAAACTGCTTGTAGGAGAATTTTTCATTCTCTGATGACTTTGTATAGTGGAGCTAATTAACATTTTAAAAAGTAATTAAATAAAAGGTAATTTTCATGAATGCTAGTTGTAGTAAACTCAAGTCATTTAATTCATGCAAGTAATCCTAGTTCAGGCAAATCATCTGTGTGACCTTCCTGATACTCACAGGGATAAAGACTGCTTTTGCAAATAGAGGTTGTGTAACGGGGCCCTAAACATGCATTAATGAGACCTTGTCTACAGATATACCTTGATGTTGCAGGTAAGTAAAACCTAATGATACTTCTGCTCTTTCTGTGTAATATAAAACGTATCCCTGTAGCTCTGGTGAGACTATCCGGAGAAAGTGAACTTTATGATTCCTTTAAAAGGTTTCTGGTAGGAATTCGATGCCGTAACGGCTGTGTCCATGTTAACAATTGATCAAACGCTGTACGGGAAGGTCAGTAGATGAAGGCGGTTTGTGCTGAGACCCCTAAAACTCCTCCAGGTGCATGGAGTTCAGGGATTTTACTCTTAAGTATGTCTTGTTTGGTTCCCTGGATCAGACATTCCCCACCAGAGCTGACTAAGCTGTCCAGAAGATGAGAAGTTTGTTCAGAGCCTTACATCCCCTTCTGGAGGCGGAGTACATTCGGTGCTTCTCAGTCAGCACACTCCAAAACTGCCCGATGAACTGAAGTGACATGTGGTTAGTAAAGGCAATCAAGGAATCGACCTCAAAACCTCACAGCTGCTCCTAACCACGTTACAAATAGGAAACCAGCCAGCAGAGGCGGTCTTGAGTGGGCAGAGAAGAAGAGCAGTGCTGGGAGCAGGGAAGCGATGTCCTGGTGGATTAACTCCGAGAGAAGCAGTCTGTTTGCCACGCAATAGAATTAAAGCTATTAAGGTCTTTGTCACACCTGCAACAGAGAAGGCCCTGTCCCCTGTGAGGCATTAATTAATGGGCAGGTTGAGGAGTGATGATGCACTGATGTGGCTGTTTGTCTGTACATTCAGTTGAGATGACATTAGAGAATATCTTTGCCTTGCTTAGTTGCGTTCCCAGATTGACAGCTTGCTTCAGATTTACCAGCTGCGGAGGTAGATACTATATGTTGAGGCAGGGGGACTTTAAATCATTGTGGTTTATAAATATTGGATCTTCTTTCCATATTTTGATTTTCTAGTGGCAAATACCTCTTGATGTCTCCACTGCGTGTAGCTACTGTATCAGCAAATGAAATACTGGAACTTACAACCACTGCTGTATTAATCATAAATAATATCTTAGTGATTATCTAAGAATCCGTCCTTTAACAAAGGAGCCTCATTATCCTGCAGATGTGTTGCTGGTGTGAGTTGGACTGCCAGAATTAAGTTTAATTTGAGTTTACTTCTTTTACTATCAGTAGTATTAGATTATCTCTTTTCCACCCATGTATTGTAGATGTAGCTAAACCAGTACCCTGAGGTACCCAGTTGATTTGGCTCTTGCTAAGGGATTTCAGTTTTGGTCCCCTCTACTGCAAGTTCTCACTGAGGCAGACAAATATTTCTTTAAATACCAAGACATATGTTTGAAGCCAGTTCAAGGCAATCTTGTAAAAAAAAAAAAAAAAACCACAACCACAACACAGCCTCTATTATTCTGCAGAACAAACAAATTCATCTGTTTAGAAATAAATCCGAAGTAGTGAGGAGGGCTTTTTCAAGAATCTCTTTTTCTCCAGGAAATGTCACAGGGATCTGGGATCCCGTTTAATCATGCAGTGAATTCATGTAGTGAAATAAAGTTCGTAGTGATGCTGAAGCTCTATTTTAGGACGGCCTTCCTTCCTGCCTTCCTGCCTTCTTTCCTTCCTTCCTTTCTTCCTTCTTTCCTTCCTTCCTCACTCCCTCCATAGTTCTCTGCTTATATTTTCTTTTTAAACACATGCACATTTGAAAAGGAAAATTTACGAGAACATCTAATATGAAGTTGTATGTCTAAACAGATTAAAATTTAAGGCAAAAGAAGGTTAACAATCATTAGGATCATAAATATCATTCCATTTTATTTTGACGTTTTATGAACATTTGAGTGCCTTGTTTGTAGCTAATGTAGATGTTGAAAAGAAACATAAGGTATAATATAAGCTTCATAAAGTTAAGATATTGCAACTTGAGCTAAACTTACTTATTCATTGATGCTTTTTTGATTATTTTATATAGTTGCATGTATACAGTATGTACATGGAAACTTGTATTTCCTTACAGTAGCTTTTCATCAAATATTTCAGGACTTCTGTGAATAGCTTTTCATACCATTCTCTATGGGTCTTTTATTTACTCATGGTATCAAACCAGTAATGCTCAAGAAGATTATCACTGCAGTGGCTTCTAACTAAATGTCCTGGCATATCAGAGAAGGGAGACATTTGAAAGCCAGCAACCTCAAAGACAGGTTTGGGCTTGGCACTCATAACCTTGAGACAAGCTTGTCTAACCAAACCATCAGATAGGAGGAAGCAAGCAGTGTCAAGTCTATAAGCACTGCTGGAATAATTAATTTACTTAATTTTGAAAATAGCCTCAAGAAAAATTGTAGAAATGTGAAGCTTGTGAATTAAATTCCATTTGAACAAGCAAACAAAAAAATAACCTAGAGAAGTTTGGGATATTTTCTATTTAAAGTCTGTCATTCAGTCTTTCGGAATCAAGCTTAGTTTTACTTTTCAATGGTTATACTCCGACCAGATTAGGAATCATTCTCTGTGCATAACCTAGTGTTAAAGGAACTTATTATCTTGGAATGGATAATCTGAATTATTTGCCATTATTATGTTGCTTGTGGTTGGAGCCGAGATTTATTAAGGAAATTTGACTCCTATTTAACCAAGTATTCACAGCTTTTCTTAATGAGTTATGCTGCTAGTGTAAAAAGCCTTTTCAGTGAGAATAAAACATGTTCCATGTTGAGCACATGTTTCTTGGTATTTTGATGAGTCTGCCTATAGGAATTTAATGAGATTAAACTTCTGTTGTTTCAGATTACTTTCTGGGAAAATACCGGGGGGCTGCATGTATAACCTTGAATTCTGACAAACTCAGAGGGAAACAAAATCCAAGTTAAAGAGAGAATGACACTGGCAGTTTTAGGGACTTGATTGCTCACTGAAAATTCGTATCAAAAGAGACACCTTCTTTATAGAAGCCATAGAGCACTTGACCCACAAATGCACTATATTGAAATACCTGTCATGAACAGAGCATAAACTGCAGTTTTGCATTGTCACCATTTATTTTCTTTTAGAATTGGGTTTTGGTAGTGCTTTATATCTCTATATATGGCCACATAAGTTTTCAGACAAGAGAGACTAAGGCCCATGTTTCTGAAGCATGACCAGAAACAGTGTCTAAAAGACCTAATAGATTTAACTGGCTAAATCCCATTTTTATAATTGCTTTAGGGTTTGCCTGCTCTACAGCTATTGGTATTACTACCCATTATATAGATATATGCCAAAGGACTCTACTGTGGGACTTTTGTGTTACACAGTGGTGTAACTGTAGTACGGCAGAGCTTGGCTGAAGGTGGCTGAATGGTTTCCCACCTTTGGGGAGTTCCTGCTGGGCTCAGCAGTTGCAGGTTGTTGTCGCTAGCCAAGCTAGCCAGTTGAAAGGCAGTTCAGACACTTCAATGCAAACCACATTCACGTGCTGGACTACTGCAGGTAACGATACAACTACTCTGTGTGGGGTTTTCATTTCTTAGGTACTTCAGGCTTCCCTCCTTGTCTATAATTCAAGTCATTCCTTTATTTCTGCTAGAGGGAATAAAGACAAATGTTTATTTTAATAAATACACCTTAGGAGTGGGCTGTGATTTTAAGGGAATCAACAAGCTTTAGTCACTGACCAGTGCCCTGTGTAGTTTCTTTTTGCTTTCTAACTCTGGTACAGAAGATGTCAGAAGTGGTTGCTCTTATTGTTCGTCACTTTGTAAGCAGTGGATGTAAGGTGGTGTGTAATCATTTCAGACTTGCTATGAAGTGTTTAGAATACAAAAACAGATTATAAATTAAGTATGAACTCATAACAAACTTTGCAAGTGTAAACTTACCTTACAATCAGTAAGATTCTTACTGGCCAACAATCAGACTTAATTATGTGATTTCTAGTAAACCAGTTAGTAGTGAGCATGGTGTAAGTACAGAGCAGTTTTCCTCTTTTTCATTTTCTTTTTAATTGTTTTTCTGCTAAAAGCATTTTCAGTGGTGGTTAGTTACATGAGTTACTACATTATATTCGCTAGCCTCCTTGGAGAACATCAGACTAATTAGAAACCCTGAGCTCTCACTTGTAATTTATAATCTGGCAACAGAATCAAAGAAGTTAAAAAGGTACTAGGAGCAGACCTGTATGACACTGGCCAAGGCAGTACTTCTTTACAGAAAGGTCAATATCGTTGAGACGCTGAGATATTATAGGTCTGCCTAACTTGACACTCAAGCATCAGTAACAGTAATGAGTTTCTTAGTCTGCACTCAAGAGAGTCTAAAATTAACCTCATATCATCTTCAAACTTGACCTCAATCACAGCAATTAATTAACAGACACTGAAAGAACTTTAACCAAGGAGATGAGTAAAAGGACTCTGAAGGGAAAAGAAGACACTTTTATTTTAGATTTCAGCACATTCTTTCTTTTTCCCAGTACTGTTTGGAAATTATGTTTTTGGTGAAATCCTGCAAGAATACATTATTAAGACCACATCTTTGACTTAATATAGACTTAAGACCTGGACGTTAGTGTGTAACTGTGTACCTCAATTATGCGATTTTTTAAGGCAATTTTATTTTTCGTGGAAAAAGATATATCTGTACTTGTAGAGTCTATGAAGTATCTGCTGAAACACACACAAACATGCACACGTTTGAAGACAATCCACAGTGGCAACAAAATCTTTCCTGAATAAAACTATTGCTTAACTACAAGGCTCACTCATTTTCTCTCTCTTGAGAGACTGCTAGCCAATTTGCCTGTTAATTCTGACTGTGATGGTAATATTTCTGATTATAACCCTGCCATGAACACAGCCAAGACCCGGAAATTCATCACATAAGCACCAGAGACTAGTCAGTGCAAAAAATCCCTAGGATTTATTTCGTGCTATTTGTTGGCTAAGGTACAGACCTCACAAACCAGAAGAGAAGTTTTTGACAAAGTTGACAAAAGCTCCACTTTCTAACAAAAAAATGTAGTTTGTTGTTGGAATGTCTTTTAACAGATTTCCTCTCACAAAAATCTGGAATTTTTTGTGGTGACAATTTCTAAATGAAATATAGTATTTTCTAGATATTCTTTATTTCTGTTTCTCTGACATAGGCTAAATAGATTTTTTTAGTTTATGTTGTTTTCTAAGGATGAAAAAAATATTCCAATTCATTTTAAATGCTTTTTTGGCTTAGAGATATTTTGACTTTCCAGACTGCCTTCCCTTTGAAATTGAAAAGATTTTAATTAGATGGAAAAGTTGTTTTCCACACAGAAATATCCAGACCCAAACTGTCAGGAACGAGTGGTTTAGGCCGCTTAAAGAATCACCGCCAAAGATATCAGGAAGCAAATTATTTTAATATAAATTTGTAAAAAGTGTGACTTAGATGGCAACGCTCTAATACAAAATAGCAGCAATCAAATTCACAAACACTATTGAGGTAAATCACATATTAAATCATACTATTTCCTAAATAAAACATAGCAGCATAATCAACTTAAAAACTTGCTAAGATTCCCTAATCACACACACAGACATAGATATAGAGATGGAGACATACAAAAAGACACAAGGAAAGGAGGTAAATATATAGAGAAATATATATATATGTACAAAAGTACCTATTAAAATTTCCCCTTGAATTCAGTGAAATATATTGAATGCTTTGCATCTCTCAACAGGCGAAGAGTTGAGCTTCAACAGGGATTTCAGCCCAAGTTCGTGACAGCCTCTGAGTTGATGGTGAACTTGAGGGTTCACGGACTCTGAGAGGCGTCTCACTCAGAGGGACGTGCTGCTCGCAGCCCACTGTGGTCCAGGAGAGCTCAAAGGGTCTCCCTTGGGACCGCTGTTTAAAGGATTGGGAGGTGATTGACTTTAGGCATCAGTGAATTTCCATCCTGACCACAATCCAGGCAAGTGATTTCTCAAGTTTCCAGTAGCACCGCTACCAATTGTTCCAGGGTTGTCAGGAGATAATTAATTAGTCCTGTTCTTGTTCCTTACTTTCTTTAGGCAACCACGTTCCTGATACAGCCAATGCTGTTCTCCTCCTTAGCTACACAAGGATGCTTGGTATGGGTGAGGGGCTCTCAACTGCCAAACTCGTTGTTTGGAGGCTAAGGCTTGCCAGACTACTGAATTTCTCAGGTTGTAGAGTGGCCCAGGTGCAAGGTGAGACGGGGTGGGGGGAGGAGGAGGGGTGTGTGCACCACCACACAAACATCCATTAAGCATGACATAACTCGAATCTGTTCTCAAGATGTATAGATGAGGCTTGTCACCAGAGGGGAGGAAACGAGAACTTGTTTTTTCATGTTGCTTGAGCCATGTCAAGTTCAACAGAGGATTGTGAATATCAATTTTTCTGTAATGGTGCTCGTAAATCAAAGCTCGGATAGGTTACTTCTTGCGAACAGTCAACCTTTTTGTCCATTTGAAGAGCTGTCGATCAGTGGGAATCAGTAGACAGAATCAGTAGTTCTTACCAGAACTTAACAAACATGATTTTTCTCAAACCACTTTTCACAGTTCAATTCTTGTTTTCTTGGCCAAATTTCCAAGTATGGTGACATCACCAGTGAGTTTGGAACAATTACTAAATATAAAGACTTAATTTATCAGCATACAGATCTAGAGCACAATTCTGAAAATCTTTTGTATTCAAGGTAAATTTTCCTCACCTTGGTTATTGAAATAATTGGAAGCATGCGTTCTTTGTAGTTCAACATGTAGACGGATATCTTCAAGATCAACATCTTGTGTATACCGTTTTCTCCAAGGTGGATCATCTATAAATAATGATTATTTTCACTAGTTTATTCCTTTCAAACACTTCGCCTGCTGCAAGAATTAATATAATTAAAAGTATATTGCGTGTTAGAAACTTGGTGTATTTACAGGAGATTTGTGGACTATCTGGACAAAATAGAAGAGGGGATTAGTTTCCATAAATGTCACAATTTTGTACCAAATTGATTTATTAAAAAAATGCAGCATTTTTTTTTATATTTAGGGATTTTTGGTCCCTGTTTTTGTTAGTAATGCTTTTAAATTCATGTGCTTTGACAATATTGGTAGTGATTTGAGAAATTGGTTAAAACATAAATAAGAAATAGGAATGTTATACAAAATAGTTGGAAGGTACAACATATATATTTATTTGAATTATTAAATAAAATGTACCCTCAGGAAAAAACGGACCGGAAATTTTTTTTTGAGGAAACATGCTTTACCTTACAAATTTAAAAGTCAGTGGAACAATCTGCTTATATTGGAAGTCCTGTATTGATGAAATTGTTGCTGTGCTTCATGAAGAATGTTCTCTACCTCTGTAAATATCTGGGACACACATTGAGCTTGGGGAAATGAAAACAAAGCAATTCAGATTCTTCAGTGCTAAGTCATATGCATGCCTTAATGGTGCTTTCTAGACCATGACAGCCTCAAAGCAATGCAAGAAAAAAGAAAATATTTCATTCTTTTGCTGGGGTTAACATTTGATGAGCTATCCGGAATTTCTTATCAAAAAGAAAGAACCTTGATTACCAGAGGTGGATAATGCAGTATTTTTCAGCCAGTGTGAATGTTAGAGAGCAGCCAGGGATGATGAATCAACACATTTGTGTAAAAAAACTATTAAAAAGAACAAAGTGGAAGTGCTTCAGGTCCTGGGATTTTAGCTGGTAAATGGAAAACTCCTGACATTTTTGTATTGCATATTCTACAGTGTTAAAATTAATCAAAAACACATTTTCTGTTCCAGGTAAGATTACATTTGATATGTATTGCTACTCTTCTGGTTCATTCTTTGCTCTGTGATTTCACAGTGGCCTTAAGCTACCCTCTTTCCACTGAGCCACATATCTTACTCATATAATGTTGTAACTGTATTACTTCATGCCCTCCCATTAAAAAAGTCTTACTGATGCCATTCATGTTATACAGGTGATCTCACAGACAAGTGTTCTATTGTGCTACTTCTGATTGTGCGGTTGTGTGAGGGTGGCTGAGAAGAGGTAGACATTTATTCCTGGGCTAATTGGCTACTGACAAATTACAGCTTCCTATTAACAGAGAAGCCAATAATAGCAGTTTACAGAAGTCACCAAGCAAATCTAGCAGCCATTTCATTGACACTTCTCAAATTAAAGGCACACTTGTTGTGAACGTGACCCTGGCAGAAGTTCTAGGAAACACAGAAACCTGCCTTGGTGTCACTCTCATGGCAGCTTTTTTGTTTTTCTTTAGGTGAAAAATATCTATGCTACAGTACATGGTAGTGGTAAGAGCTGGATGCCATTGGCCTAGGTTTTTTTCCATTGGTGCTCCCAAAAATTCTGTTCTGCTGAATATGGCATAGTACATATGTATCCTGTCAGGGATTTTCTGGAAAATAATAAATAAAAAACAACTAATTCTCTTACTATGGATAAAATTGACAGCTTCGTAATTAAATCATTAGCCTTTGTAGGAAGTTTTGAAGCAGTTGAGGTTCAAGGTTTCCCAATTTCAGAGTCAGAAAAGATTTCATAAACAAGTGACTGATACAGCTCTTCTTGTGTGTGTGCTGGGCAGAAGCATGCTCACCCCACACTAACGGCTGAACCGTAATCCTAGACTGTTGCTGTGTTTCTGTTGACTCTGACCCGTGTACTCCAACCCGTGTATTGTATTGACAGTGACGTTAATTTATAATGCATAACATAGAATTCTTTGCTGGGAAGCAATCTTTGAATTTTGGAGGAAAAAGGAATTCCAACAGAATTTTGTTCATCCACAGCCATTTGATAAATTAGTTTTAGAGCGTGGCAATAGATCACTTGACCCACGTCCTGGTTTCATCTGGGATAGAGTTGTTTTTCTTCATAGAATCTAGCATGAGGCTACGTTTTGGATTTGGGATGAAAATAATGTTCATAACATACTGATGTTTTCAGTTGTTGCTGAGCAGTCAAGGACAGTCCAGCTTCTCATGCTGGCCTGCCAGCAAGGAGGCTGGGGGTGCACGAGGAGCTGGGAGGGGGCACAGCCAGGACAGCTGGCCCAGGCTGGCCAAAGGGATGTTCCATACCATATGACGTCATGATCAGTATATAAAGCTGGGGCAAAGAAGAAGGAGGGGGTGGAGGGATGTCCAGAGTGATGGCGTCTGTCTTCCCAAGAAACTGTTGCGCAGGATGCAGCCCTGCTTCCCTGGAGGTGGTTGAACTCCTGCCTGCCCATGGGGAGTGGTGAATGGATTCCTTGTTTTGCTCTGCTTGCGTGCACGGCTTTTGCTTTACCTGTTAAACTGCCTTTATCTCAAACCATGAGTTTCCTCCCTTTTACTCTTCACTCTCCCGATTCTCTCCCTCGTCCCACCATGGGGGAGTGAGTGAGTGGCTGATTGGGGCTTAGTTCCTGGCTGGGGCTAAACCACAGCAACCCATCTAGCGTCTTTGGTGATTGCTCCATCAGCAGACAGCAGCACCCTGTGCTCAGATTGCCAGACAGATTTCCCCACAAAATTTGAATAAATAAATAGTTGAGAAAATAAAATGCTGTCTTCTGAGTTTCTGATGCTGTGCAGGGAAATCAGTGATAATTAAGTGTGTTTCATTTTACTATGAAACTAATTCTTTACAGGAATTAATGTTATGACATTTAAAATGTAAAGCCTAGCTTGAAATGAGTGTACTTGTGGATTACATTTCTTTTCACGATCCCACTAATGACTACTCTCATTTAAAAGAGCTTTTTATGTAAATATATATATAGATATATATGAAATAGCTGAGCAGATAGGTTGCACTGTAAAACTAAGCACGAAGAGTGCTAAATCATTGCTAAATTTGCTCCTTAGTATGGCACTTGTCCAAAAGAGTGGACTGAAATGCTATAATACAATACGTCATTTTTCCTGTAGTTTGTTAGTATGCCTAGATGAAGTGTCCCCATCCCAATCCCTTAGCAGCATGGGATATTGTAATGAAAATCTGTCTCAGAGGATACATAAAGCACCACTGGGAATTAACTTCAGAGTCATTAAGCAGG
>NW_010522343.1:38879-43662 GCF_000687285.1 Phaethon lepturus
ATGACTGATTGAATAATCTGCCTAAATTCTAGGTAAGAGAAAGAGAACCAAAAAAAATTGAACACTGGAGAGACAGATTTAGAGAATGTTTCTTTAAAACATTAAAGAAATGACAGTCATAAAATAAACTGGTGGAAGAATTAGCTATTTAAATTACACCCTGCTTGGAAAAGCAATGCTATAAATATTTTTTCATAGGTTTGTGGTAGAGGTATTGCTTGCACAGAATTAATTGTTATGTCTTTGTTTAGATTTTCCACTTCTTTTAATGACCTGTGTTAGTGTTTTGTGTGGTTGACTACCCCAGAAAATTAGGAGTCCATTAGTGTATAGATTAAGTTATGTAGATTTGAAATGTTGGACGGGCAAGGGAAATTCACATCAGGGAATATAATTTATTTTCAGAATACAGCTGAATGAAGTGTAGGAAGATAGGTTAAAAGCAAAGTTTCTTTTCCAGGTGATTCACATTTTGTGGTGACTGTGGTGAAGTGTATGGTTGTTTTTAGACACTTTACTAACTGTCTCAGTGTCATCTTAATTCATAAAACCTCTAAGGTATTTTCTTAACAGCAGATAGAATTTGCATGTTAATATTTTAGTCTAAGCAAAATTTTGTTAAATAACAGAAAATATTTTTCTGTTTAGCTGATAGTTCTATCAGCTATAAAATTGGATAGATGTTCATCTTTCTTGATCATGTCCAAGAACAATGTCAAATTTCTGATGAGCTAAACAGTATGTATTTTCAACAGATTTGAGGTGAAATGCTAGTAGAGGGTCCTATAAGACTGATTCTGACTTCCCTTTGTTTTGCTAGCCACACATCTTGTTTTTAAGTCGAAGTATGTGCAAGGAATGGAACAAAAATGCAGCCGAGGCCAAAGTACTTAGAATCTTTGTTCCTTCAAGAGGGTGACATGGCTGACAGCCCAGCTGAATCACACAGAATCACAGAATCGTTAAGGTTGGAAAGGACTGAAGTGCCTCTAAACCAATGCACACAGCATGGGCAACAAACAGGAGGCCTTGGAAGCTACAATGCTGCTAGAAAGCTACGACCTGGTTGCCATTATTGAAACTTGGTGGGACGAATCCCATGACTGGAGTGCAGGTATCAATGGCTACAGGCTGTTCAGAAGGGACAGGCGAGGAAGGAAGGGTGGAGGCATTGCTTGCTACATCAAGAAATGGATGGGCCCTTGTGAACATCATGAGGTTCAACAAGGCCAGGTGCAGGGTCCTGCACCTAAGTTGGGGCAACCCCTGGTATCAATACAAACTGGGGGATGAAGGGATTGAGAGCAGCCCTGCAGAGAAGGACTTGGGGGTACTGGTGGAGGAAGAGCTGGACATGAGCCAGCAATGTGCGCTCACAGCTCGGAAGGCCAGCCGTATCCTAGGCTGCACCCAAAGCAGCATGGCCAGCAGGTCGAGGGACGTGATTCTGCCCCCTCTGCTCTGCTTTGGTGAGACCTCACTTGCAGTGCTGCATCCAGCTCTGGAGCCTTCGGCACAGGAAAGACATGGACCTGTTGGAGTGGGTCCAGAGGAGGGACACAAAACTGATTAGAGGGCTGGAACACCTCTCATGTGAGGACAGGCTGAGGGAGTTGGGGTTGTTCCACCTGGAGAAGAGAAGGCTCTAGGGAGACCTTGTTGCAGCCTTCCAGTACTTCAAGAGGGCTTCTAAGATGGGTACAGACTTTTTAAGCAGGGCCTGTTGTGATAGGACAAGGGGTAATGGTTTTAAACTAAAAGAGGGTAAATTTAGACTAGATCTAAGGAAGAAATTTTTCATGGGCAATTCAAAATTCAAGGGCAACCTGATCTAGCTGAAGGTGTCCCTGCTCATTGCAGGGGGCTTAGACTAGATGACCTTTAAAGGTTCCTTCCAACTCAAACTGTTAGTAAATTTTCATTATTTTTTGTAGAAAATCCTCCATTTTTTTCTGATGGGCTTTGAAGAATAGCCTGTTGCACATCAAATAACCTTTTAAGCCCCACAGTAATCTAAAGGAGAGTTACTGCTGTCTGACCTAAGCCTTGGTCTGTTGTTGCGTTTACAGAAGGTCTTCTAATTCACTGGAGAAAGTCTCCAACATACAGAACGTATCTACCTAACAAGATACACTGTTACTGTCACAGAGGATGCGTATTTCGCTGCAGCAGAACAAAGAGGAACATGGGAATTACTGCAATAGCTTTCTGAGCATATCTCACTAAAAGAAAGAGAAGCATTGTGAGGATACACTGGCAGTCAAGTACTCATCATTGTTGATGGCTTTAATACTTTGAGGAGTTACGTGGCCATCAGGGAATAAGTGACTCTGCTGCTAGGTTTCTCTGTGTAACACATGTGGATTTAGCTTAAGATCTAGTTGTGCAATTTGACAAAATGGAAGAATGGAAGCTTCGAAATTGAAGCTTTGAATCCTGAAAGCATCTGATCAGTTGCCAATGAACTCTAAGTCAGCAGTTCTGTTTGACATGAGAGTTTTCAGAACAGCTACATTTACACATTTTTATGGCTGTAGTTGCTTCCATCTGATCAGCTCAGCACCTAAATCCTACTTAAGCCCGATGAGGAGTCTGAAGCTATATGCTACTCCGCAGGGATCCTTGACAAGTCCTACTGGGCGATAGCTTCATAGTGAGTTGAATGTGTGCAGGCACTCCTGTGCAGTTGTGGTTGTTCTGTGTGACATTGCTGCAGCAGGAGGAGAGAGGAGGTTTGCTGGGCTTTATCCTCAAATACAAACTAGAGAGTCTCGGGAACAGGGACCAGATTCCCAGAATTGTCTTTTTCATACCTCTTCTTTTAAACAATATGTTGTAGCTTCACTGACAGCAGCATAGGTAGCTCTTTCAACTTTGTGGATTGCCTGATGGTAAATATTCTCATGGGAGGCTTAGAGATGTTGGTTTAAGCTCCTTCAGGCTGATAAAGGCATTGGGTCTCAGTCTTCTAGTGCCTGGGCAAATGCTTTTCATTATGAGGTATTATTTAAGTGGTGACTATTTTCTTTTTTCAAGTTACAATTAAAAATGGCTTAATTTGGGCTTTGGCTACTGAGTGTGCAGTTGAATGTCTCCTGAAGCCCTGTTTCTGTGTTTAGGCTGTAGATGAGGGCAGGATTTCAGGAGTACCCCTGTGCTTGCTTAGTGTCTCCTTAGCCGTCTCAGAGTTGGAAAGGAATGCCTTTCTGAATTGCATAATCCCTTCATAACCTGCATAGAGCATATCTGCTGCTATGAAGCTTTGGGCTGCTCTGTACTTAAATGCTAGGCATTAGGGCAACAACATTGCAGGTACCAAAAGTTCTTTATTGGGACATATTGTATCTGCATCATTAACTATGGGAACAGAAATAACGTGATATTTAGGTCTTAGAAGTACTTTCTGAGCGCTTACTTTTTTATCTATCAATCAGGTAAGTGATACATTTTTAACAGGGCAAAAAAATGTTGACATTCAAGTATATCACACAACCTGTGTAAGAAGATGGTTCCTCCATAGTTATTAGCGGTAAATTATCAGGTTTTGCGTTCTTGATACTGTAATTAGGCCATACAGCAAATGCATGTTAGTATGAATAGGGAAGTCAATGTCTATTTTAAAATGCAGTTTCTTTGCCTGCAGAAGGAGATCTTGAGCAAACAGTGCCACTGATAAAACAGCACTAAACTGTATCATATGGAGGGAAATTTTTTCCATAACTCCAGTGGCTAAGAAACTTCATCTTAAAATAGAAATGCATCAATAATGCTTTAAATTTTAAATCACAAGAAATACTGATGTGTCATTGGTTTTAGTGACCATTTTGTACATTAAATATAAACTTACGTATAGCTGAATTCGTAATGCCCTCATTATTGGCAGAATGGTAATTAATTTGAATATTACCCTTATGATCTCTATGTAATCAATGCAATTTACATAGGGTATTCAGTGTTGATCCTCTGGCTCACAAAGCCATGTGGTGGTGTTGAAACGGAAAGATATGGCTGTGCTTGCTGGAACTCCAGTGTTCACTGACGTATTTCTGCAGTTGAGGTGGAGGTGCTCTCTGAAGGTATTGAGGTGGGATGACCTTGGCTGGCTGCAGTCTCGCTCCCCCTCCTCTCCAGGACAGGCTGAGATAACAAGATGGAAAATCTCATGGGTGGAGATAAGGACAGGGAGATCACTTGCCAGTGACCATCACTGGCAAAACAGCCTCAACTTGAGGAAAATTGATTTAATTTGTTGCCAGTTAAAATAAATCTGGATGGTGAGAAACAATGACAAAAACTAAAATAGCTTCCCTCCATTCACCGTTTATCCCAAGCTCTTCCTCTCTTCTTCCTCTCCAACTACCTTACCTCCTCCCAGAGCCCCCGAGCGGTGCAGGGGGACAGGGACGGTGGGCTGTGGTCAGTCCGTAACACTTTGTCTCTGCCACTCCTTCCTTGTTCCTTGCTTCAGTTCCCTGCTGCAGCTCGGGTCCTCCCCACGGGCTGCTGTCCTTCACAGACTGCTCCAGTGTGGGTCCTTCCTGTGGGCTCCAGTCCTCCGGGATAAACCTGCTGTGGCGCGGGTCCTCCACGGGCTGCAGGGGGATCCCTGCTGGGGCACCTTCAGCAGCTCCTTCCCTCCTCCTGCTCCCCCTTTGGTGTCTGCAGGGCTGTTTCTCACACGTTTTCCCCTCACTCCTCCCTGCCAGGCAGAGTTTTGTCCTTTCTTACACAGGCTTTCCCCAAGGCACCGCCAGCTCGGCGGCGGGGCCCAGCCCTGCCCTGC
>NW_010522344.1:0-3048 GCF_000687285.1 Phaethon lepturus
CCTTAATGATTCTGTGATTCTGTGATCAGCACTGAAGGTAGTCCATGGGCTTCAGCCTCCACATATATGTAGACAAACCACTTACAGTAATTAGTTTACAGTACCTAGAGGTAGATCATCTGTTCATTTATAGTTCATTATTTGATCACATCTTGTCCCTTGTATGAAAATATCAGCATGTGTTTATGAGTGCAGGTATAAGGAGTCTTTGACATCAATGTGAATTCCTTGTTAATCCCACAAAATACTAAAACTTTGGGAAGACTAATTAAAAGGAAAAAAAAAAAAAAGACACAGGATGATCTTGTCCCATTCTTGATTTCGTGATTAAACTTCATTCTCCCTTTTTGTTCTGCAATGTCAAGTGGTTGACTGCACTTCAGAAAAGGGATCCTAGTTTTATTATTTCTAACTACACAAGTCCACATTGAAATATTAGATCAAATTTTGATGTAAGATTTCTTTCAAGGTATGCCTGCTGCAATCTATGAGCTGGATCCACTAAGTGAAAAATTATACTCAGTATTAAATACTGATACATTTTTGATATTTCATATTATTTTCATGTCTTTGGTTCTAAGAGTCCATTTGTTTTTTCCATTTGACACATAAATAAATGGGACCTTTAAATTACTCCTTGTGTGTTTCTAGGAGTCTTTACTACCAATGTATGCAAACAGATTCTTCTGTGTTGGACTCTTTGTTTTTCTAGGAGCATTAAATGCCACAGATATAAAATTATTTGAACGACCTATTATGTTATTATTGCATAGCCTTAATAAATCACCTGTAGGATGTTGCCTATCTTTACTGTGGTTTCCCTAATTGTAAACAATGCTGGTTTATCACTAAAGAAATAGCAGAATGGTTATTATTTAATTATTTGAATGTTATTGACTTGATAAATACTTTACAAAAACATTAAAATTATATATTAGCTTTAGACATATTAATTTTGGTTGGCTACTAATTAATAACGAAATAAGTAACTGGCTTTCAATGTAAAATATAGAGATTACCAAAAATAAATTGTATTTGCAGAATATCCATTATCTAATCACATGTGATTTAAGAAAATTATTAGGAAAAGCAACCAGACTTAAACAAGAATGATCCCCCTAAAAAATTTCTTCCACTACAGGTGGTGATTTCCAAGCAATCATGGCAGAGAGAAGCTATTACTTTATTCTACAATAACAGGAATACTTTGAAGGTTAAAGAAAAGTGAATGGTATAACTCACTCCAGTGACTTCTTCCCAATTTACTCCCCCAATGCAACTGCCCTCCATTTTAAACCCAGACTTCATTTTTAATTAATACATATCAAGCTGTCCTTAACCTGTTTTCAACATAGTACTCCCAGTCACACTTTAAACTTCAGTTATCCTTTAATAAAAATAAGATGTGTTAAGATCCCAGCCAGCTCAGGCAGTCACATACACTCATTGTTTTCTATTCCAGATCAGAAAAGTGTGTTATATAATAAATCTTTTTTCACTGTGACCCTTTGTAAAATGTTAACCGAAAAGCTTAGGGCTGACAGACTCAAAGTACTGTGTGATCACTTAGGCTGTATTGCGGTTCTGAGCTTTACAACCAGACCTAGCATCAGATACAGGCTGAAGTAAAATTTTGCCTTGGAGCCTGACAGCTTTTGGGTGGCTACCTCACAGCACAACCAGGCAGAGCTAAAGCCCTCACCCCCTGTGTGGATTTGGCTTTAAAGCTAGGTCAAGAGGAGGCTCTGACCTCTAAAGCAGAACTGTAATATCCAAAGCAAAACTTGCAGACTAAAAAACCTTCACTCTGTGAAGTCATAGAAATGTTTAAACTCATCAGGTATGTTTTTATCATTTTTGGTTGGTGACTGTGGTTCATAGGAACTCAGTACTGGTGTCCTGATCGGGATCCAGTACCTAAGTCTTCTTTAGGCTGATTTTAATGTAAGAAGGTACATCTGTCCAGCTGAAGCTCTTCGTCAGTAAATCAGCTTATAGTAACACTAAACACTTATTCAGAACTGCCTCAAGAATACCCTTTTTTGATACATTGGCCTGTCCCTTATGGAGCTGAATATTAGACATGTAGGCATCTGAAGCATTTAGAAACCTCAAGTAGTAGAGGCAAAGATTTGCCTCAATCTTGACTTCAAATTCTCAGTTTTGCCAAATGTCTGCTCAGGCACAGAAGTAATTCATAGGATGTTTTAACAGGTTCTTGACCTGGAAAATTGGATTCTCAAAGTGAGAATGTATGAGGTAACATTTATTACTATCACAGAATCATAGAATAGTTTGGGTTGGAAGGGACCTTTAAAGGTCATCTAGTCTAACCCCCCCTGCAATCAGCAGGGACATCTTCAACTAGATCATGCTGCTCAGGACCCATCTGACCTGACCTGCAATGTTTCCAGGGATGAGGCATCTACCACCTCTCTGGGAAACATGTGTCAGTGTTTCACCACCCTCAGTGTGAAACATGTCTTCCTTACATCTAGTCTAAATCTACCCTCTTTTAGTTTAAAACCATTACCCCTTGTCCTATTGCAACAGGCCCTGCTAAAAAGGCTGTCCCCATCTTTCTTCTAAGCCCCCTTTGAGTACTGGAAGGCTGCAAGAAGGTCTCCCTGGAGCCTCCTCTTCTCCAGGCTCAACAATCCCCACTCTCTCAGCCTGTCCTCACAGGAGAGGTGTTCCATCCCTCTGATCATTGTTGTGGCCTGCCTCTGGACCTGTTCCAATAGGTCCATGTCTTTCCTGTGCTGAGGGCTCCAGAGCTGGACGCAGGACTCCAGGTGGGGTCTCACCAGGGTGCAGTAGCGGGGCAGAATCACCTCCCTTGACCTCCTGATTACAGAGCTTTGGATGCAGCCCAGGATACAGTTGGCCTTCTGGAGCGGTTGATCTTGAGAGTGCTCACAGGGCATCTGCAGGACAACCAAGGGATCAGGCCCAGCTAGCATGGGTTCATGAAAGGCAGGTCCTGCTTGACCAACCTGATCTCCTTCTATGGTCAAGTGACCCACCTAGTGGATGAGGGAAAGTCTG
>NW_010522345.1:0-2336 GCF_000687285.1 Phaethon lepturus
ATATATATGTAAAAAAAGACATTTCCAGGTTGGCACTCCAAGTGTCAAACACACAATAATTTTGCATGGTTAAGTAATAAAGCCACAGGGGCAGGAGTGACAAGAAGAGAGGTAGAAGTATTACTACAGCAGAAGCACCAGCTACTCTTGTGCCAGATTCTGGAAACATTACTTGCCTTAACTCCACTGAGAAAAACTGCTCGTGATAGTAATCACTCCAGCACTGCCTATCTGCACAACCAGCCTTCTAGTTTCCAGATGATCTCAAAAAAATCACGCTGCCCTTCAACCCACTTGCCTTTTGTAACATACACATATTGTGACACATCCCTTAAAACCAAACAAAACTCCCACCAAAACATTACACACACCACTTTCCCCTTGGCAAAGGATGAAAGAACAAGCCACATGTGAAAGATACTTAGTTATGCCATTTACTGCACTACTGGCAGGCACACAGTCATGATAGTGATGTGAGCAGCGTAACAAATGGCACAGAATAAAAATGTAACTTACCAGATATGCTTCTAGAAAGCATATGACAGGAGTCCCTATAAACCACTGATGATTTTCTATTACTTTTGTTAATACTCACACCAGCAACACATTGCATTTCATTAAGAAATATAAGGAGAAGGGACAGATGAATCATTTTCCTCTTTATTGGTTCTTGTACTGCTCTCCTCAGGGCTATCCTAGAAGGATTCTAGGGTTTGGTACTGCATTGTAGCACTGTTTCCATTTTGTAACACATGCTCAAAGGAGCTCAGAAATCTACACACAAGGTAAAGAAACAGACTGGTAAAATAAATGCTGTTTTAAATGAAAGGGGGATGCAGCGCTAGCAAAGGTATCTTCATGTCAGGTATGTTGCAGGAAACTTGTATTGGTCACATGCAACTTCAAAATTTGCATTCCCCACCTAATTAAAAAAATATCTGGAGCTCTGAAAGTGTCGTCTTGTTTTCTACTTGCTTTTGTTGTATATGTTGACTTCCAAGTAAAATATTTCGCACAAAAATTAACTGATTTTAGAGTTCTGTTGTAATGTGACTAAAAGACAATCCAAAAGGCAGTCCTCATTTGATCATCTACATATTGTCTAATATAAAGCTGTAGAAATACCCTGTTAAAGAGATTATTTTTGATTTTCCAGATTTCTAATGTCTAGTTGACCTATTAGATACAGAGGGAATAAGCCTTGATTTGACATCAACCAAGAAACACAGCTAAGATTTTTTTTAAGGTGAGTCGTTCATATGCACATTCACTCCACTGTTCGTATAAGATCATATATGCTAAGGACTTTTTAAAAACCACAGCAGCATCCAGAGTCAGCTTGCTGATGACCCTCTGCCATGCACTGCACCCACAGTGGATGCTGGGAGCACTTACGCCCTTAGTTTCTCTCCACCCTCATTCCCAGGGTTAGGTGATTATGGGATTAGGAAGATAGAGGGAAAGTAGCTGGTTTGTGAACAGGCACAAGAAATATCTGTCTAGGAAACAAATATCTACTGGCAAGTAATCCTCCTTTCTCTTTGAGTGACTGTCAATACATACATATTCACACTGTGGGTGACTCTAAGCACTCTTTCACTAAGCACACAGGTTACAGGCTTGATAGGAATATCCCTGGAATACCTCTGCCAAATGGCACGTGCCTTCCAGCGTCTGATGGCAAAGTACTTGGGAAAGGAGGCTCCAGATGGCTGATCTGCACACCTTAGGGAAATGAAGTAACAAATTCTATGGAAAGTCTCTGAACTTCCACAAAGTCTAAATTCAAGATTTTGCCTTGTCCAGATAAAAAGATAAAGCAGACTAACATGTAGTGAATAGAAAAATGCTTCATCCCTGCATGCATAAAAGGTTAATCTCTTGGTTTAAGCAGATCACAAGACAAGTGAAATGGGTAATGTGACTCTTTAAGCCTGTAGGAGAAAGTCTGCCTTAAACTCCTGAACCTCTGCCATGCTCCCAAGCTCCTGGGGTGGCCACCAAAAAGGTCACATTCACTTAAGGATGCAAAGCATACAAACAGGCATAGTCTCAAAGAGCTTTCTAAAATGAGATGGCAGCAATGAAAGTTCCATTGAGGTCTCAAAGTAGAAGAGATGTCCTAAACCGTAAGTGAATATACTGACAGCCAAATGGGAAACAAACAGGGCAGCCTTCTACGGTAGGGCAACAGGGTGAGAACAGCTACAATATTGTGTAGCTTCAAAATATAGTACAAAACAAAGGGAAATCTCCCCAAAACAGTAAGGTCTGCTTCCTATGAAGACACATTGATCGAGTTAGACATAGACATACATAGCAGCTTCCTGCTGTTG
>NW_010522345.1:2367-16997 GCF_000687285.1 Phaethon lepturus
TCTTATCTGATTTGTCTCAGCACCGTTTTTTTCCCCCTCAACTTTCTGTGGAGGAAAGTCACACATCAAGAAGGCCAAGCAAGGGAAGATGAACACAACAAGTGCCCATTATAGGGACAAGACAGCTCTGGAGTAGAAGAGCCAGCACTTCTCAGAGGTGTCTGAAGTGACCAGAAGAATCCCTGGGGAGCCACTAATCATAAAGTAAAAGCTTTAAAAATGCCACACCAGGTGTCCCACTCTTGGTCTGACAGCCTGAAACGCCTCAGCTATTCCACGTGATTTAGTGCTCCATGAAGACATACTGCTGTCACATGAAGCTGACAAAAGCTCCATCCCTTCCAAATAAAAAACACCTTATGACACAGTAGGAAGAATCTAGTGACACCCTGTTTATCAAATCACTGTCATGTTGTTGTACGTTGACTGCTGCATGATGGTGACAATGTGTGGGAGGAATATTTGGTACACACACACACCCAAAAACTCAGCATTGCTGCCCACAGTAGATGGGACTACTTTGAGGGCCCAACAGTCTGAGCCCTGAGACTGTCCAAATACACAGAACAGACCCAGAAGAATGGAGAAACGTCCATGACTATGACTGAAGATGGCAGTAAAGGCTAGATGCCATCAAAGGGACCAGAATTGACTGAAAAAACATGTCCCACCTTTATTTGGAGTCTTTTGGGAATATAAGCAAACTGGGGTCTTGGATGCACGCTGCTCATAGTGAACTTGACATGAGGTGTCAAGTTACTCTGGCGCTAAGAAATAATACCAGTCTATATCTCCCCGTCCCTGAGATGAGAAGGGACCAACTCTTAGTGCCTACATTTTGCAGTCAGAACACCTGCTGCTTTCTGCCTGTGCAGCTTCTTGCTGGAAAGTAAAGAAAAGCTGGGTTTGGAAGACATCAGTTTAGGTAGGATGGGACTTGTACAGCTTTCTCCAGGAAGAAGGGAGCTCTTCTTTCTAGAACAGAAAAGGAAGAAAGGAATATAGGCTGGGTCTCTTAGACCAAGTTGTGTATGGGCAACTAGATGGATGCGAATAGGTGTTTTATATCCCTGGTTATTCTGCCTCTTTCTGCGATCCTAAGGGAATTCACAGCTAAGGAACAGACAGGAAACGAAGCGAAAGATCCAGACACCAGAACCTAATCCATATATGTCTGTATCTACAAAGCCGAAACAACTCACTTCTGCAGCTCTAGAAACACCTGACAACTTTATGGGAGAGAGAAGGGGCCCCGGATAGTGGCTTTATGGCTTCAGTGGCCAAATACAAAGATAGTGCAATATCCCTGTTTGAGAAATACAAGCTATGAGACTACACCACAGCCGAAGTATTACAGGACTTTGATCACCACCCACACTGTCCTCTGCGGACTCTGAAGGCAGAGAAGCCGGGTTGTGCGTAAACATTCAGCTTGTTCAGAGAAAGAGAGTAACCACAGGTGGAAACTGCATCTCAGAAATGCATCCTCATTAGACCTGGCATTAGAAATCCCATGGCTGTACCCTGAGCTGCTCCTGCTCAGTATGGTGGTTCTCCACCGCCATTACAGAGTGGCTCCTGGGGTTTGGTCAAAGGTGGCAAATGTGCCTTGGTATTTTCTGTGGGAAGAAAAGTCTTGGAGCTTTGAACAGGAAAGGTTGAGTAGAGCTTCAAACTTGTGAATTAATTATGGATTGGCATTTCGAGCAGCTGCAAACTAAGAAAGTCATACACCTTTTGCTTTTTTTGTGGCAGCAGATGGCAGCCTGCGTATCTGGACACGGAGCTGAGGACAGTAGAGGTGCCTGCTGTCTTGGTCCTTCTTTCTAGCCTTATGGCCAAAGTCTTATCAGATTAAAAACTTACAGGGGTTGTATTTCTCACTCAAACAGAACAAGAATAGGCATGTCAGTCTGGAAAGGGGATTAACACCTACTAGGTGGTGCAAGGTGCGATGCCAGAAGGCTTAACTGAGAAAGCCATAAAAGCAAAAAAAGAAGAATGAGAGAGATACAATTAAATTATAATAATGAAGATTAGTGCTAACCAAGAATAGCTGTGATGCAGTGAAGATTGCAGTGAAGGAAGTTCTGATATAAACCAGTATCCACGTGGAACAGAGGCACTTGACTGTTGTGTTGCTCATTTATACCACGAGGTGAGTACTAGTAACACACCTGATAGGTCTAAAAGTCTCTGGTTCAACTCTTAGCTGGCAGCACCCAGTGGCAAATACACGTAAGGATGTGACTCAAAGGATAAATCCATTTTCCAGTGGCACATGGATCACTGCTATTGCTACCTCAGTATTGCATGCAATAATTGTATTTAATCAAGGTAACATTCTTCATTTGTAGCCCTACAAAAAAAAAATCCTGTTTCATTACACATTTGCAATTAGCATAAATTATGCAAAACAAATCTATTACCTTCTACATCAGGGTCTCCAAATGGGTTTAATTCTGCTGTGTCAGGATCACCAAAAGGGTTCGTACTAGAGTTGGCCAGGTCTCGCTCCTCTTCATCCAGAAAATTAAGCTTATTGATAAGCTCTATAAACAAGTTGGAATATTGTTTTAATACAGATACAAACTGTTCATTTAACATATTTCAAGTTGAAAAAACCTTGTATCAACAGTCCCTCGAAACACTGCACCACAGTATAGCACGAACTGCACAACTAAGCTAATGCATTTCAGTAAGTACACCAACAAAGGAGGAAAAAAAAAGTGAAATGAATGAAACTTCTATTTGCTGATCAGACCATCATGTAACAGAAATTACTATGAAGAGAGCCTTCCATTATCTTCACTAAATAAATGTTCCAGGATATCTAACAAGCTAAATACAGTGATTTCTTTTTGGTTGTTCACATACATGTTAACTATTTTGGATGTAACATGCATGTAAAATCAGAGAGGGGACATTTTGTCATGTTAGAGAGGTCAAGTTAGGCTTGGGGTCTGTTCGGGGTTTGGGGTTTTTTTTGTAATTTTTTTTTCTTTCTTGTTCATTATCAGATGACAACGGAGCTGTAGAGGAGATAGACTCTTTCTCTATCTTATTGTTACCTGTTGGATGCGCTACAAATTACTGAGAGTCATGCTGGGTGGAAGCACGGAGATAAAACTGACAGTTGAATACAAGCAGGAGTCAAAAGGTAACAGGTCACAGTAAATACAGACAATCAGAAACAGAAAGAAAGGAGGAAAGCTCATAGACCTTCAGAGGAACTGGCTGATTTAGCTGAAGGCATATTTGCTCGCTTTATGCAGTCATCTTGATCTTCATCTAAGCTGCTCAGAGCATTCAACTGGTTTACAATTTCTGTAAATAGAAGCCAGCCAAGACAAACGTAAGGCAAGGGCATTTAATGAAACAGAAGTGGAACGAACACTGTTACTAGAAAGAGAGTGAATGAGGGTAAAAGAGAAGACACTCAGAGTTAATTAAAAGAATACATTTAGAACAAGTCCTTACAATGACATACCTACAGCAAAGCACTTGTGTAGGTTCTTCAGTGATAATTTAACAAGAAATTCAGTTAACAGACATAAACAAAGCCTTGCCGGGTTGCTGGTGTCAGCAACAGTAATTAGTTTTATGAGGATGAGTATGCACATCAGTTCAAAACTTAGATGTACTAGATATGATTTAAAGACTTTTCCTGCTCGTGAAGAAAACATGAATTTTAAACGACTGTCAATCAACACGAAACTGCCCCAGAACAATTTTACCTTCCTTCTAAACCCTTAAGGCTACAGAAAACTAATACATACGCATGCATTTTATATATTTTATTTATCTATACACACACACACTGATTGTTTAATGTTTACGAGTCACCATTAAATTCTGACCTACGACAAGTCGAATTTATCTAATAATTCTAAAAGATATGGTCCGTATTGTGCTATGAGAATGCGTACTGAACATACATATTGAATTTGCCACTGTAATGCTATGCAAGTAACACCTTACAGTTTGGTAAAATCCTCTTTCACCTTCTATCCGTAGTGGAGAGCTCTGAATTGTCACAAACTAACAATTTTTAAAATGTATTAGTGTTTAATTCTAGCCAAGAAAATGATGCCTCCATAATTCTGGAAGAAAAGAAAGAAACAAAAAACAACTAGGTCTTAGTGGCTTCTGGCACAAGGGGAAAAATTCCTCTCTGATCCCCCCCTAAAGTAGTCCCATCCACAGCATCTGACAAATGTAGTTTCTGTAGTATTGGAGATTGAGCGTGGGGCATCTCTGAAAGACCTCAAACGTAGGTTTCTGTGGAGAGGAGACAGCCCTCCTCATCCTTCCAGCTGACAAACAGGCAGGAGAAACCTGTGCAGGAGAGATGATCCTGCTTGTTGAATACCATTGCCCCTCTGACAGGTTTTTTCAACTCCTGTCTTTTCCCAATGAAATAAATGGATGATGTCTTCTGGCATCAGCAGTGAAGTTAAAGCTATGTAGATACCTTTACTACACACTTCTCATGCCAATCATTCTTGGATTTCCTTTAAACTTCAATTTCTTGTGTACATAGGAAGTTACTTCTTCATAACGCTTTTAGTTCACCGCTGTTTTGAACTTGACTTTTTCTCGTATGGCTTTTGTTTGGAAAAGCAAATGTTTGTCACTGACACTTACATAGTAATCTTCATTCTATGAACTAGTTTCAAGGAGCAAGGAGCAAGCGATCAGATTGAGGTGAAAATTGAGTGGTACTGTGACTGTCCCAACTCATGCTGATGCCCACAGCCACCCAGAACTTCTGAGCAGGGGGGACTCATGCTTTTTCACAGGGCAACCCTTTCATCAGTTGACACAGTGACACATCTCTTAATTTCATGCCTTCACACACAGCATAAAAAGCCTGAAGCCAAAAGCAGAGTCCAGAACCTGAAAATATTTCAGTCATGTGGTTAAAAACTTCTTTTCCAAATTTAAACTGCTTTAAGATATGCCAATCTGCAAATTACCAAGTGATATGATCTATGCTGTCAATATCTATTGGACATAATCTATGCTGACAATGACAGAATTCCTCTTAACCTCACCTCCTAACTGTTCTTGACCTTAAAGCAAAAATCTGCTTAGACGGGATTAGATTTATATCTATCCACACAGAGTTAATTTCACCATTCTCAATTCCTTATTTTTAGCTCAAACAAGACTATTGTCCTAAAAAATAACACCAAAACTGCCCCAAAACTCTTAACTTTTCTCCGTATAAAAATCATGTATACACCTTAGAGATCTGAACAATATAATACTATCTTCTGGGAATTTTTAAGACTCAAGGTACACAATGGAAAAAACCTTGCTGTACTCAAATAAAACAGAGTTGACCTTATAAAACACTAGTACAAACAAATTACTAGCTTAAAGCAGGCTGAGATGCTGACATGATTTACAATCTATTATGCCAGCATGTGAAAAAAACCCAAAACAATTACAATTCAGTTTTTATTGTCAGAATATAACAAATTAAGTTCAGAGCTTTAAAAAGAGGGAATTCTTTGATGTGGTCTGAATCACCTGGTCGCATCTGCCAACCTAAACACCCGTATGCACTACAATGTTTCTCATTACAGTATTAAATGGTTTATGTCATATTTTGGAGTGTGGAAATGGTAGGTTGGAGATTTATGTCCTATATTATCTTCCACAAATCTCATTATCTACAAATGCATATTAGCTTGTTCTACAAGTATGTGTCATATAAATCACTGGTTTGGGTTTGTTTTTTTCATTCTTCTCTCTTGCTCTTGGGTTTTTTTTGAGTAGCTTGGTGCTACTGACAAAAAAGAATAAATCTATCAGAAGTTTACATGAGAGGTACAGTTTTGCAAATGGCAAGAAAGGGTTACACATACTGCTCTCCAGAAGCCCGCTCTTGAAATATGCTGGGATTCGGACTCCTGCAATATATGGCACATGGGCACGTTGCTGAGTCCATGTGGTGCCCCAGGACAGTCACCGTGCTCCTGTGCAGATGGAGCAGGAGGCAACTATTAACTTCAGCATAAGGCTCTAAGCATAAATTAAAACATTAAGAGAAGCAATGTATTTATTACTACCCTAAGTTTGTGAGTTATGAGCCACATTTCTTCAAGTATGTTGGGATGCCTTGTCTTCAACTGAAGACTAAGGACAGGATAATTCTGGGAGGTTTAAATTAATCTATATTAATAGCATAGAACCAAAATATTTGAAACTTATTTCATGGCTACAAACATCATGTTCAACTTCACGCAAAACAAAACAATTATGTGGAGATACAGCTTTTACACATGAAAAATTTAAACAAGTATTGGGAAGGAAGGGGAAAAAGCCTGAGACAGAGGGAGATGTTTTTTAAAATTAAAGTAGTGCTTTGAACAGAAAACATCTTTCAGTTTGATCTTAAGGTCAGTTGTATGGCAACAGCTCCCATGTTGACCACACCAAATTCCACAGTGCTTTTGAGGTAGGTCAGTATTGCGCCACTTATTTCATAGCTGAAGAAACAGAGGCTTACGTACCCAAGGTTAGGCAATACATCAAGGAAGAGAAGCAGCATTTCCTAACTCACCTGCACCATCTAGAGCCCCATTCAACAGGTCTCCTTTGCTCTCCTAGCGGTGGATATATTTGTTCATCTATAGAACTGTAACTTTGGGCCCAATAAAAAAAATTAACTTCCGTACACTGCAAAAAGGAACAGTGTCTGTGATAAAGATTTGCAGCACCTCTTCTTGCAGCTGTGGCTTGAGAATGACAATGTTTCAGTCATCAAGTCATCCAATGTTTCTGTGAGAAGACCTTGAGTCAAAAGTAGGATAAGAATCCCTTCTGCTTTACCACTTACACTTTACTTTTTCAAAGCTCGCTTACAAACACTAACCATGTAAAACGCCCATCGTTCCTGTGAAGTAGTGATAGCCAGTATCCCCATTTTACATTTGGGAAAACAGGCGCACCAAGGCGAAGTGATTTGCCGCAGGGGACTCTGAGTCAGTGAAGGCATTCCAGCTTGTGCGGCTGCCAACACCCTAACACGGCAACAGATGAGAAAATGCTGGGAGCAGCAAGCTTTCAAAACGGTTATGTAACTTTCTCAATTAACTTCATGGAATTCTGTGAACACAATTTTTTTTGAAAGAAATTTCAGAAAGAGTACTTCACTACATCAGTTTTGTTCCATTTCCTTATTTCTATATTCCTTCCTGTTGGTTTGTTTCGTGGTGGTGGGGTTTTTTCTGGTTTTTGTTTTTTTTTTTTTTTACAATGATTCCTATCTTTTTCTCCCTTGGTTCGTCAGCTGTTCTCCCTGTATTTTGGGAGATTATTCTTCCCATTCATTATATTTATTACAGGAATCACTCCAACTGCCACTGAAATCAGTCTTGAACACATGTTGAAATAGATCCTTTACATTTTATTTATTAATGTTTACTTACTGCCCTCTGTTTTATGTTCTCCCATTTGCTTGGGAAACTGCATGCACTCCTCCTTCAACAACCCTCTCATCCCTCTCCTTGTCTAATGTGGGAAAAGTTACCCAGGCTAACAAAGCAACTCAGCTGATGTAGCCAACACAAGAAGAAGAAGTCAAAGGCTGACCTTTCCCCACTCAAGTTCCCTTAATGATGCAACTACAGAAAAACCAACCCAACCCTCCCATCTTGTATCATTAGAAAACAGCATCAGAACAGGCTGAACAGTGAGTCGATACAATGTAGTTCAGAATTATTTATTGCTTCTGCCTTTCAAGTAGGTCTTGTAATGTTTGCTTAGAACAGCTAATTTTGGCCTTTACAACAACAGCTGGAAAAGCTGAAATGCCTCTAAAGCGACTCAACCTAGGACCTTGAGTTGCACGTCAGACAGCTTACCCTTGCCCGTCTATCTCCAGAGACGTTCACTACATAGCCGAAGGATAGTGGACAGACTAGTCTAATCTACATCAGCTTTTTGCTTGTTGGCTTGTTTAGATGCTGAACACTGCAAAACCAATAAAGTTGAGAAGCAAGATCTGCTGCTTTTCAACTACTGTTGAACCACTTCCTTCTGCACACAGGCTTTCCATAGCAGTCCTCAGTGCAGTATCTAGGCATATCTTAATGGAATACTTCTGTTGAAATAGCTTATATAGACTTTACGTAGTGTCTCCTTTATGTGCCCGTCTCTTCTCTGTGATTATGGCCTGGTGAACATGTCAGGTTTTGTTTGGTGTTCTAACCCGCACATGAATTATTCTGGTTACACTAAGAAAGGAGAAGACAACCTTGCAGAATGATTTTAGTATGACCAGACTGGTATATCTCTGCTCCCTGACCAAGAATACATTATCTCTGTCTCTCAAATATTTCATTCTGGACTTTCCAATCTGCTCTGTGCCAGACTCATACAGCGTAAGTAGAGATTTGGTCAGGATACAAAACATTTAATTGAATATGTAAAGCACAGAGAAAATATATTTGCATCCTTTCACAAGACTAAATACAACTAAGTAATAACTGCTTTAGGCTGAAACTTTTGATTGCAATGAAAGCTTGAAAAGAAGCAATGAAAGTAACATTTTGTAACACTAAATCAACGTTAGTCTGGATTTTCAAGAACAGATTTGACAATTTACTTCTCTGTCTGGGATGCTCTTCCCCACCTTAGAGAAGTATCCCTTTATTTCAACAGACATTTTTAAAGAGCACTGGCGGGCATGAAGGCTGGCAGCAGAAGTTAATTTGTCTTTTCCTGGTATTTTTTTTACACTATGAGTTCCTGCAGACATTAACGATCTCTACCAACAATTTACCATCATCACATCCTGATCTGACTTGCATCGATTAGTTCAGCTATCCTGGACACACTTAGCATTTTCATTGGCAATTCAAATGTGGTTATACTATCTCACTTCAAACAACCTTACTATCAAATTCTGTTAAAGTCCTTAATGGTCTCCTGATTTCATTTTCATGAGACACCCCAACCAAAAGGCAGAAGTATGCTGCCTGGAATTACCATGTTATTGAGCAGAACCTCAGCACCTACCCATGGCACAATTCATTTCGCACTTATTCTCACAAATTGTCTTCATTATTTCACTTCAGGTCATCCTCTTGCCTTCTCACTCATTGACCCTTTCCCTCTTTTTACTCCTCTGTTCACACTGGTTCTTTGCTTCCCTAAAATGCTACCTACTTAGTGCATTCTCTTCTAAAAAACAGGACACACACACACAAATATCAATGCTCTTGAATTCACAAATATTAAACTTTGTTGAGTTACGGATGGGTCCCTCTTCAATCAAACTATCCTAAATTCTATTTTGCTTGGGATTTTTTTAAAGTTAAATACAAACACAGCATGCGGATAAAATCCACAGGACACAGCTGGCAATTAGCAAAGGAACTATATCTTACCATCCCTGTGGCAAAACCAACCTGTAATTTTTGCAGCCTTTTCCTCTTGATTCACTCTGTTTTCTTCATCTTCTTCATTGTCTTCCTCAAAATCATCTAGATTTCCAATATCAGCTTGTTTCATACTCATCAAACTTGCCAGGCTTTGCATGTCTTCATCCCTAAATAACAAAGTTAAAACCAGGCATTAAAATGCATCCTGTTAATACCACATCTGATACTATTGCATTATTAAAAATCCTTTAAATATCTTTATGCTTTCTTTTCTTCAGGGAGGTCTTTGATATCTCAGATCTGATCTTCAATATTGTGAAAGAACAAAATGAATACACTCATGTATATTAATTTCTGAAGGGAAAGTTTTCTATTAACAAAATTCTAAAGGGTAAAAAAGTGCTGCCTTGCATCAAGAGTCAATTTAAGGTCTGCTTCTTAAAAATTTAAACCAGCCCAGAAATGCTACTAAACACTTCAGTGAAAATGAAAATGCTTGGTCAGACCTACTGTCCATATGCTGCACGTGACACCTACCACTGTATTCATTCAGAACTATTGACACTGTTACAAAAATTAAAATCCCTTTTCTAAACATCTGAATTCATTAACAAGATAAAAAGCTATTTCATATCAATGGCCAATTTATTTGCCTGTATCGCATATATATCTCCCTCACATAACTGTACCTTTCATATCAAATATATGTTTGATGAAAAGATGACAGTACGTTTGTTTCATTAAAAAAACACGATTGTTTAAGTACATAATGTCATTCTTGAAGGAACGGCAGTCTTGCCTCTTCTTTTCTAAAACCGTTTCAATAGGTTTATTGGGGTTAATCAAATTTTTTTTTTGGCTTCTTACCATAAGACAGACTTGGGATTGCGTGGCAAGGGAGCACCTCTGCTGAAAACAGCCTAGAGATCTTGGTGGAGAGCAAGCTCAAGGACAGCCAGCACCATGTCCTGGTAGCCAAAGGAGGCAAACAGCATCCTGGGACACATTAAAACAGGACCACAAGCAGTAGCTTGAGGGAAGTCATGACCTCTATTTCCTTGGAGTCATTGAACTGCATCTATGGCACTTTGTCCAGTGTTAGGTCCCACAGGACAGGAAAAGGTGTTGATAAACTGAAGTAAGGTCAGCAGAGGGCCATTGAGATGGTTTGGGGCTGGAGCACTCGCCCAGGTGAGTGCTGAGGTAAAGAGACTTCTTGAGCCTGGAGAAGAAATGGCTTCAGGAGAACCTAGCAGCAGCCTGCCAGCATTGTTGAGAAGACAGTGGTGCAAGGTGGAGGATGAGAGACAGTGGACATCAACTGAAACCAGAGAGGTTCTGATGTGATGTGAGAAAAAAGTTGGAACAGTCATCAACAAGCAGTAGGATGGGTTGTCCAGAGAGGTTGTGCAGTCTCCATTCTTGAGGGTTCAAGCCCCAGTGGGATAAAGCCCAGAGCAAAGTGGTCTGATCATACAGCTAACTGCTTTAAACAGGAGGCTGACCTGGATAGCTCTACAGGTCCCTTCCAATCTGAATTATTCTATCTTCTTTGAAGTTGATCATGATACAACCAGATGCACAGATTTTGTGCCTAACAATGCCAAGAAAACTATACAAATTATTTTAATGGTACCACTTAGAAGAATAAAAATGATGTACTAATCATGCCTCAAGTCTGCACAGAGGCAGTTAAAAACATGGGATTAAACTCAGTGATTTAACATGTTGTTAAAATCAGAAACTCTTTGGGGCAATCATTTCCTACTGTGTGAGTTCAAAGTAATCAGCACTACAGAACCCGCAGTTACACAGGACAACTAAGTACTTCTATCAAAAGTATTAATAATACTAAATGTAAAATAAGTAGCTATCAGGAAGTCACAAATGCCTTTCCATTCATGCAGAATCCTCAGGTTTTATCTTCTCCATTTTATAACCAATAGGTTAAATCAATTCTTTAAGCACAGGGGAAAACATGTAGCATCCTATAACTGCAACAATAGGCAGACTCTTCTATGCACTGAAGACAAAAAGCTGGGAGCAGTTAGCACACAAATCTTGTGTATCACATGTTCATGTAAAGTTTAGAAATGAAAAGGTCTCCAAAGTACTATTTCTTTTTACTGTCCTTTCTTTATTAATACTTTATAATATTTTTTCTGTGTTTTAGAAATAAGATTATTTTTGATACTGCATAGCAACAGGTTGCAGTATTTTCTTTACAGAATGCATAAAATAAAATTAAAGGTTCATCTCACTTCATAGAACTACAACAGTTTGTAAGAGATGTAAGCAAGCCTTGGCCTAGATACCTTTTTTGCATGTTCATATATCTTGACACCTGAATTCTGTGTTTTATTTTGACTAGTAAGACAGTCTCTATTTACACATACTGGAAACCAATGCTTTAACAAACAGCAGCTTTTTTTTTTTCAGGTCCCTGGTTCAGGCCAATATTAAAGCCCTGTTGTTAACTTACAGTCTACCTGCTTACAATCTTCCCACTGAAATTGACAGATTTCAGACTGAAGAAGGTATATGTGATCCTAAATGGATCAGCTTTTACAAATTATGGCCTCAAAACCCACTAAGAGCCTAGTATAGCTATTTACTGTATAGTTCATGGATGCTGGTTGTTCCAAAAAATTTAAAGACGCTAACAGATACTGACTTTTTCATTCCAATTTTTACTGCAATAAACCGCGTTAAACTGCAGCTAAATAACCTCAAAATATCATTCTTATATGGTATGTCAAAATGTGGTTTACAACAGGTTAATCAGAGAAGGGAAACAGTAATATTAATTAACAGCAATTAATGCATCTGTGGCTTTCAAAGCATGCAAACAAAAAGCCTTTTTGTGTCAAAATGTATGCCTTAACATGGCAGTCTGGAAAGCAACAGTTTGGGGTACTTGTATTGCAGTGGGCAATGTCTACAAGCGCATTCAGAATACTGAAAGCTAGAAGTAAATTGTTAGCCTTTTGGAGGGAAAAAGAAATTTTAAGAAAGGTAAAAGAACCACTAGAGCAGTAGTTTCCCCGTCTACCTCTTTTTGCTCTGCCATTCTCACATTCCCATATTCTACAGACAGAAAGGAAAAGCAAAAGAGGATAGGTGACAAAAGATCCATTCTCCAGCCACATGAAGTTGTCTACATGAAGTTGTCAACATCTGACATCTTGAATCTGACAGAAATTGTAGCAGAGGTTATAGGACCTGCAAAAATAATCTGTATCTTCTGCCCTCCAAAGGCTGTTGAAATAAAGTACAGAACGAAGTGAGTGAGTAGGGGGAGTGGTAATCAGTGCCCAATTGAACTCTTTTCACACTATGTTCCCGTGTTCAACCCAAAACCTTACTTCTGACTCCACCCTCTCTCACCTTACAACTGGCTTTGTCCTTCTTTCATTCTTTGTGAAATATAAATAGATGAAATAGAAATAAGTTCTCCTTCCCACATTTCCCTTGCAGTCTGCTAAGGGTATTGTTAGGCGAACACACACATGCACACAAACGTACACTCCTGCTGATTTCAGACCTGTAGATATTTTTAAGCTGCCGTTATTTAGAATATCTATAACTGTCGAGGACAAGCCATTTGTCTCTGAAGAACACAAGACTAAAATCAGAGTAAGAAATGACTTTTACTCAGCTAACAAACTAAGTATGGCAGGAATGATAGGTATGCTGAAGGATACTCTCAAATTCTGCCATTCTACACAGAAAGAGCTCTTTATCCAAAGAATACTTTGAAAAGCAACACAAAGCAGGCTATCTAGTTAAAAAACAGCACCACACACACACACAACAACTTACGTGGCTTTTCCTTCCCTCAGGAAAATACAAGATAAAGAGAACTGTAGTGTGGCAGATACCACTTTCTTAGACAACGGCTTGAATTTTAACTTGACATCTGTCTGTGTAGGCATGGGACTTGCATATTGCTTCATGTTGATGCTGCTGGTAGCAAGTGCTTTTCTGCGTCCAGAAGGAGATTCCTGAAAGCAAGGGAAAAATAAAACTAACATAAAAGGTGCTGTTACACTAAAACCTCTATGTGCATAAACCAAGAAATACATTTATTAAATCTGCATCATGTTTTTCCAAGTACACAGGCAGCAGGGTTTGGTACGGTCCTTTCTAGAGAAAGAAACCCATTTCTTAAACTAGGTCAGCCACCAATGGTGGTGGTGCAATGGAAAAAAAAAAAAGTTATTCATTGTGATTTGTGGTCTTCCATATGGGATCCTAGGTCTTAAACTGTTTGAGCTTGTAGTAGCATCCACAGCACACATCCTTTTAAACAAGTGGGAACATATCTCTATTCCTTCTGATAGTAAACTGGACTAGTTTTGTCCAAACCTGGATAGTCCTGGACTAGGACTTCCAACCTATGGAAGACATGGATTTCAGTTATGCATATATTTCTTTACATAATGGTATGAAGCCATCAAGTTAATATTTTCAACTGCTATCTGTGTTCAATGCTCAAATATAATGCCTGAATATTTTTCAAAGCAGTGGTACTTCTCACTAATGTTGTACATGTACTATCAAGAATGACAGGTTTCTGAAATTAAGGTTGACAATGCTTCCAAAAATATTGATAAAAATTCTGCAAGGAAAAAAAAAGTAAGAAAAGAGAAAGATAAAAGCCTAAGTTGTATTTCAAGATAAATGTGTTGCTCACAGTTTAGTAATTCAGACAAATTAATCTAAAATGCACCTAAGGATCTACTCTCTTGTTCCATCTAATAACAGCACCAGCGGCAAATGAACAATTATATGTAATAAAGCTCCAGTAACAAAAATAAAACAAAAAAGCCCTGCTGTTAACTCTTTTGAAAAAAGTTCTCACATATAAATACTACATTTTACTGCAATTGACAATTTGTGTTGAATAAAGAATACTAATTCAATCAAAACATTCAAGCATCCTTTCTCAAAGTACTCGACATTTCTGCCCAGTAGAGTAAGTCAGAATGTAATATGTCATCCCCAAAGAATACCTTGTTTAAAAAACTAGCCTTATCTGTCAGATTATGCACAGCAATATTATACAGAACTATTAGTGCATGTAGATACCTTATGAATGAATTTCAAAAATGCATCAAACACTTGAGAAGGATTTAGGCCCTCTCAGAAGAAATACTTAAGAATATGCAAATACTCTCAACTGAATCAAATTGAACAGATGCGACTATCACAAACAATACAAGTGCTCTT
>NW_010522345.1:17028-49733 GCF_000687285.1 Phaethon lepturus
GAGTGAGATTAAGGTCCAAAGTTCTGACAATGTGTAAAATGGAAAGTATGATCAGGGAGTTTCAATTATTACACAGTTATGAACAATAATCTGTTATTGTATTGTACCTTTAGAATAACTAAACATTACAACTCATTATACCAAATGCAAGATTTACTGTGGCAGCTGTTCAGAAAGCAACATGAGAGACACAGAACTTTTTTGTGTGTTCTCCAGATACATAAGCAGTTTGCATCTGAACAGCGACTTGTTTCATAAAGCTGTATTTTCAATATTTGTACTATAATGTAAAAATGGTGGTCAAGATGAACAGAAAGAAAGTTTGCTTAAACCCCTTCTAGTTATTTTTTTAAGTATCTTTAGAGAAAAATGGATATATAATGTGGTGTGCAAATATTTATGCAACCAGCATGGTAAAAACTACTTGCCAATGCTAGTGCATGCACTCTTCTGCCAAACAGAACAAGAGCAACCAGAAATCAAAAAGTAACTTGGCGCCACATGGAGAAGACAAGGGGGCAACAGGTACAAGTTGCACCGGGAGGTTTCATCTTGATATGACAGACATTTTTTACAGTGAGAACAATCAATCGCCAGAACCTCCCCAAGGATGTGGTAGAGTCCCCATTGCGGGAGGTTTTCAAGATGTGACTGAAAAAGGGTGCTAATCTCATCTAGACTCCCTTTCCCACAAAGGTTGGACCAGATGATCTTTCCAGGTCCGTTCCAACCTGAGCTGTTCTACAGTTGTATGATTCTAACTTGAATATGCCCTCATGTGCAGTCAGGCCAAAAGAAAACATTGCACTGCTGAGCTATAAAGACTAGGAAACATTTATCACACTTCAGAATCGACTCTTCTTTGAATCATCTGGGATGAGCTTATGCTTGCAGACAAAAGCCAATTATACTTTAGCTCGTTTTAAAATCCATATTACAGTACCATACATATTCTTACTGAAATTCTAGTTAGCAATGTAACTCAAATGCGTGGAAAGACTCTTCATTTGTTCATTATTCCCAAATTATACAATTAGGCTTTTCTTAAAAAAGGAGGTTGGTTTGGTTTTTTTCCTTTTTAAAGATGATGCATATCTGTTGTCATGTCCTCACTCCTCTTCATGAATTAAAACACCCCAAAAAGATCAAGTATATCTACAGCCAGCGAGAAACAGATCTTGGAACAAATCATGAATGTGGGTACTTGCTCACAGCCTTCCAGATGAATCGTTGATCAGCCATACCATGCCTGTATTCTGATGTACTCTTCTCAGTTTGACTATGAAAATCACTTTTCAGCAGCTGTGTAAAAATCCCAATTTAACAAAGACCTAGGTTATTTACCAGTGCCTTCTCAGGGCTGGCTCACATGCTACATACACCCTATGCTACCAGAGTAACACACAGACCTCCCACGGGGTCCCTGGGGAGGTATCGTAGGGAACAGGAACATGCTTCAGTGACTCGGAAAAACAGAAGGTGTATTTTCAGGCAGAGCTACTTTCACTTGTTACAAACACACCATTTTATCTGATAACTCAGATGCATGTTGTCTTTATCCAGGTGATTTTACTAAAAAAGTCAAAGCAACCAAGTCAACCCAAAGAACAGCTCAATGGTAAATCTGGAGTGAAGAAAAAGAACAGAGCATTAAACTTCCAAGCATCCAAAAGCTGGACATGGACATCAAGGCAGGAGAATTCTCGAATGATGTGGAATTACATTTTCCCTTAATATCTATTTATTGTATAAATGATCATCTTGCCATTTGCAGCTCCAGATTATCTGGATCAGAGTATGAGTAAGAGACCTGAATCAGGAAAAGGCAAAGTTCTCTGAGTGAAGATGATCATCAGCAATACCTTGTGAAAATCTGCTGAGGTTAGCTTGTGTAGAGGAGGAGGGAGACAAGAGTACAGGCAGCTGTGCGCCGGTACAAAGGGGAGAAGCCAGCCAAGTGCAAGAAGGTTCTCTTAGCACTAAATATCCTAAGATGCTGTGAAGAATAAGACATACTTGGCAATGAAGTTCAGTCTTCCTGAGAAAGTAATTAATTTCATAATCTTTTGTGGGCCAAAAACAGAAGTTGACTTTTCAGGTTCCAATTGCCTATAAAAATCCAAATTTATAAATTTATCATAGTAAAAGAAAAAGCAACAAGAAAACACAAACAAAAATAGACAGTCTCTGATCTTTCAAGTTTTATTTTCCTTAACATGAGAATTTAAGTACATCCTACTTCTCCAGAAAACGAACTGTGTTGGAAGTGTTGCAATATTTTTTCCTTTTAAGCTTTATAGGTTTGGCCTTACATGGTTTTAGCTATATAAGTAGAGGGTTTTTTTTCCCCTGAAAAGGATATTCTCAAGGTGCTTAGGTCCATAACCTATCTCACAAGTATTATGTTTTCTACTCTGACACACAATCAACTTTTAAAAAATTGTCTTTAAATGTCAGACCATGCTAATAACTACTTCTTAGAAAGGTTGTAGCATTTTCTTAAAAAAACCCTACATGCTTCATATAACACAATCTGAGTTACCCCAGAACTACAGAGAAATTTTCTTGCAGGAGATAAAATGATTCTTAAATCAGCAGAGACCAAATAATCCAAGAGAAATACCTATGAGCGGAGTATACAAGAACAGCTCAGCAGTATACTGGAATGAGTTATTTCAAACAGAAGCACACTTCGGTCAGATACTAAATAACATCCATTTAATAGGAAAAGCCTGATCTGCTGTTACTTGTGTTTTCTATGAGCACGTGGGCTTTTGGGGAAGGTAAAGCAGGAATCCTAATGCAAATATTTTAACTGATCAACTTTTCTGATTTTGACTATATAATCAAAGTTTAGAATGCATAAGGCTCAATTATGCCTCCAAGTATTTTACATACATGTGACTGCCAGAGTTGCCACATCACATTTTGTGAAAGGGTGCATGGAAGTGTCGATTTTGAAGTCACAAGAGGGAAACAATCCATGTGACAATAAAGGGAGGTGACAAAATACTCTTATGAAGATGGAGTTCATTCTGCAAGAAAATAGTAATTGGGAAACTCTACTTTTTAAGACAGACAATGCATTATGCAAATAAAATCAACTATGATATTTGAATATCACAGAAATATGCAAGATAAGATGCAATACTGGTAAAATACAAATATTTCTAGGTTATCTTCCAGTTCAAACATACTACTGTGTTTGGGAATGAGCACTGTTCAGTTCATAAGATAATACATGGAATACTGGTTAACAATCTTTTTTTGTCGTTTCATGTTTGTTACTGTACAGTTCTAGCAAGAGAAGCACAATACTGGAAAAGAAGGAATTATTTTAAAAATCACCAGTAGATGGTTACAAAAGAACTAGTTGGTATGTTAGCAGAAGATACTGAAGTCTATCTTCTTGCATAACAGAATAATGGCTGTGCTGGGTTGACCAAAGGCTCTGAGAAACCCATATATCATTTGCGAAGTATATTGTTTACAAAGTGATCATTATAATTTACTTAAAAAAAAAAAAAAAAAAGAGTAAAAACCACACATAAGCATATAGCAATACTTCTCCAGCACACTCTCCTGTACTGGGGAATTTATGCATTTGTATTCTGGTTTTATGCCTTTCTCTCACAAACAGCTCCAACCCCCTTGACAATCGTCTCCTCTTACTCCCCTTAGTCCCTGAAATGCCTCCAGCATTCACCATATTTTGGGTGGAATAACCCTATCCATGCACTACATCAGGCTGTATCAGCTGTTCACAGCTGGGAAGCAGCAGGATGTGGCGTGTGGCTGGCTCTGCACTATGCCAGCTGGGTGGTTGGTACTTGTCTATCCTGGTACTTTAGGAAACCTAGCAAAACATTAAAAACCTGCAGTAAGAAGAGCTCAAAGCTAGCAAACCAGAATTTAATATAGAAAATCGAAAGACTTCCTAATACCCTGGAGTCTTTGATTTCTGAATTCACGTAAATAAATATGTAGAGCAAGCAATAGTACGTAAATCAATAGAAGGTGCATTCCTTTTTAGTACAGAGTAATATAAGTAATAACGAATTAAGGTAGTTCCCAATTTCTAAGCACACTGCATGTGTTTGTACAGACTTTAAAAAACATTGTCATGCCAGATGTCAGCAGAGGTGCAATCTACTGCTGCCCTTTACAGAATCATAGAATAGTTTGGGTTGAAAGGGACCTTTAAAGGTCATCTAGTCCAACCCCCCTGCAATGAGCAGGGACATCTGCAACTAGAGCAGGGTGCTCAGAGCCCCGTCCAACCTGACCTTGAGTGTTTCCAGGGATGGGGCATCTGCCACCTCTCTGGGCAACCTGTGCCAGGGTTTCACCACCCTCACTGTGAAAAAAAAGTCTTCCTTATTCTTCCTTGGTCAAAATCTGCCCTCTTTTAGTTTAAAACCATTACCCCTTGTCCTATCGCAACAGGCCCTGCTAAAGTCTGTCCCCGTCTTCCTTATTAAGACCTCTTTAAGTACTGAAAGGCTGCAAGAAGGTCTCCCCAGAGCCTTCTCTTCTCCGGGCTAAGCAACCCCAACTCTCTCAGCCTGTCCTCACAGGAGAGGTGTTCCATCCCTCTGAGCATTTTGGTGGCCCTCCTCTGGACCTGCTCCAACAGCTCCATGTCTGTCCTGTGCTGAGGGCTCCAGAGCTGGACGCAAGACTCCAGGTGGGGACTCACCAGAGCAGAGTAGAGGGGCAGAATCACCTCCCTCGACCTGCTGGCCACACTGCTTTTAATGCAGCCCGGATACAGCTGGCCTTCTCGGCTGCAAGGGCACGTTGCTGGCTCATTTCTGGCTTTTCATCTACCAGCACCCCCAAGTGCTTCTCGGCAGAGCTGCTCTCGACCTCATCATCTCCCAGGCTGTATTGATACCGGGGGTTGCCCTGACCCAGGTGTAGGACCCTGCACTTGGCCTTGTTGAACCTCATGAGATTCACACAGGCCCATTCCTCGAGCTTTTCCAGGTCCCTCTGGATGGCATCCCATCCCTCAGGCGTGTCAACCACACCATTCAGCTTGGTGATACCTGCAAACTTGCTGCAGGTGCACTCAATCCCACTGTCTATGTCTGAAGATATTAAAGAGTACCAGTCCCAATACAGACCCTGATGTGGGTCCCATTACTGATGTAGCTGTTGCTAACCAACTTCTGGCCTTTAATGTGGCATCAGAACACATGGTTTAGGAGCAAACAGGGATATGTGAATGCAACATGCAAGTCAGCTGGAACCTACTCCAAAAAGAGATAAAATCAAGTCAATCGGAAGCCACATAGCTGCAAGTAGTGTGGGGCCAGGCTGGGAGGAGCTCTCACTACATGGAAGGACCCTGCACTCAGCTCTGCCAAAGCCAGATGATCTATAGTATGTACACAGTCATACATTACGAACAGGAATTTAAAGTGCTATAGTTGGGTTTTCAGTGAGCAGTCCCCAACACTACCCCTCTACAGCATTTTAAGTTACTTCCACAAGCCCTCAAACTACCATCATATTACAAATTTTGGGGATAGAGAAGGGAAAATTAACACTGGCCAAACCACAGTCAGTTCAAATGAAGCCAATGAAGCTGCATTTACTGTCACAGCTACAGGACCAGACTTGGTTATCACACAATTTTTTGTCTTTTCAATAATGCAACCATGCATCATTCTCTTCCGCAACATTCATGACGTGAGTGATGTCAGACATCCCAAAAGTTACTATATAGTAAGCACCACCCTTACATAAAGATCTGCCTAGCATAAAGGATCCACGTTTCTACAAGGAGAATAATGTGAAGCAATGCTATGAACCACTAGGCTTTTCTAGGAGTCATTCCCATCTCTCCCCAATAAAGTAGACTCTTCACACAAATAGGACTAAAATACTCTGAAAAACGAACCAAGATCAGATAATCTGTACCACATGCAAAACAAACAGCTCATTTTTACTCAGAAGTTGATGATCACAGATGACAGTCACACTGCACTATCAAACAGTGCCCAACTCTTTTACTTACCAATGAGGCAAGTAAAAAGATTAACACCTCCATATGAAAGGTTTGAACTCAGACTCCTAGTTTAAAGGAGAGCCAAATAATGAATAATACAAATTTCAAGCAGCCTTCTTTCCTTAAAAATGTATTTTTAATGACCTTGTGTCCTGTAATTACCAACTGCCTGGTAAGTCTTCAAGGTTAATATAAGAAGTGTAAATAAATAACAAACAGCTTTGTATTTTCTGTTAAACTGGCTTCACACTTCCAGACTTACACAGAATCAAAATATTGGCCAGGTTTTGTTTATGGGGTATATTTCTCTGGGTAACTTGGGCTGGGGAAAGAGTTCCTTGACAGAAAACAGCAGAATGTACTTTACTTCTCCACACCTGAACTCAGCTGGCCTATGCAGACCTTTGACCTCTGCTGCACTGTAGTCTTCAATCCCCAAAACTCAACTGCCCTCCTTCTGATACACACATAGTGAGAAAACACAGTAAAATATTTCCATTCAGCAGAAACTAGATCAAAAAGTACTGTACTTCTTAATTAATTAGATACTAAATCATCCCTCTCTAGTAGAAATACATTAAGTGATGTGTAAGCACTGTACAAACATTATGCAAAAAAAGACCTCACTGGGGAATACAGCAAGTTTCTTAATTGATATTTTTATTTTGTCAAAAGAAACAATAGATTTGGACTATCTTTCTCCCAGAAAAGGGAGACGTACAGCATAACATTTTTAGAGGCTGCCTTTTCACATTTTATAAAAGCAAATGCCCACAAAGATATGCAGATTTTAGAGGAGCAGTTTGCTGCACACTTGGGCATAAAATAATTAGACAAAGCAATTTTACTAGCGGTAAAAACCCATTGAGAAGAACAAGCTTTGAGGATTTTGCTTTCCTTTTGCTTCAGAATTAAATGAAGAACATTTTGAAGGAAAGCTGTCCTTTGGCACAAACCCCACCACCCCTATAGCCACCACACACCGCAGGAGAGGAAATCGGAAAGTTCTCCCTCTCCCAACGCTGGATGCCAGCCCCACCGGCTGAGTCGCAAGCGCCATCTTGCTTAGATGAAAAGATCGCTGCTTCACCAGCAGAGCAAAATGGATCACTCCAGAATTTAATTTGTGAGAGTATACAGCAATTAAATGCTAAAATAGACAAGCCACAGGGAGCTCTCTCAACTGGAGAGAGTAAATTAGAAACTATGTCAGTTAAAATAATTTAGACAGTCGGATGGGAGATTTGGAGGACCGAATGCAGGCAGCATAATCTGTGCTGAAAACCTGTTTAAAACCAAATAATGGTTCAAGGTATCCAGAACATTACTAAGAATTATGATGCATTTGAATGGAGAATGCAATGTTTAAAAAATTCTGCACATATCAGAAAAGTCTGAGCCCTAGACATGAGGACTGGGAAGGAAAAGAAAAATAAAACCATTGTCCTTGCCAGACTGGGTCAAATTACTTATCATATTGGTAATATCTTAGGTTTAGGCTAAAAGGCCAGTTCAAAGACGATGACATGATAATTCTTTTAGCACACACAGATTGATGAATCATTGTACTGGAAGTGTAACACATCATTTCTTACTCAGCACCAGTAGAGACAATACTTTCAGTAAGCAAAAAGAAAATACAATATCCTCCTAGAACTACTGTCTTCTTACAGTCTGCTTTTAGGACAGACCCATGTGATTTCACTAGCACCCTGAGAGGCTGAGGTATGTAGTGAATGGTTCTTTCTGACCAAAATCATACCCGTGGGTGTGCTCAAGCAACCTGCTATGGGTAACAACAGACCGTTCATATTCACAGACTAATCCTTTGCATTCACAGACTCTGGAAATCTCCAAAGATTAACATCAGATAGGAAGTTTAGAAAGTGAAATGATACCTAATAAATTGAGGTAATTCATCTACACTATGCAAACTACCACCAAGAAGATTTGGAGGTCCTGTTTTGCTAACAAAAATACTATAAAGCTTCTTAGATAGCTACTGGACAGATGGCAAAAAATGTGCACGACCAAAACTTTAGTCAAGCAGTTTATTAATAGACCATGTGTGTGAGACAAGTATTCCCTTCTGAAGTGGGCTTGATGCTTACTAAAGGCAATAAAAAAAAGTTTACAGGTGAATTGGACAATTCTAATAAGCAGCAGGGAACTACTGAACTCTGAAATACTCAGCCTGGCAAAGGATGTGGGTACCTGCTTTATGTGTCCATTTAAAAAGTCCTCATTGCTTTCTCCTCTTTAGTAAAACAGGAATATTTCCTGAACACACTCCCACAGAAGGATGCAATGAGATTGATAACTGATGTTGAGAAACGTTTGCTCTAGTAGTTGTAGCCTTATTCCTCCTTGCTCTTTCAGATTGTTTCTTCTAGAGATGCTGTACAAACGTCTCTGTTTCCATTAATGACAGGTTTGAATTTACTGTTAGATGCCTTCGATAACCTGCTAAACTGTTTGTCCTTCTGCTCTATGCAAACATTACTGTAGTTTTGTAATGTCCATGAATTTTTGCTTGTGTTTGCACAGATGCAGCTTGCATGGTACTGCTCGGGAGCCCTGGAATACTTGGCTATCCTTGTACCATTCAGCAGCAACAAAAATCAGATCTTTTCCTGCAATGCCTAGATCCCAACCCACTGAGCTCACTAAGGCCCTAATATTGTTTGGGAGTCTGCTTCCCTTTCGCAGCCATTTGCTGTCTCCTGTTGGACTCATTGTGTGGTAAGGACTGGCTGTTCCCTTCCTGGTCCCAAATGCTGTAGCAGCCACCTATGGGACCATCTCCCCTGGTCCTGCTAAGGCACATGCTGCAGTGATGTGCAAGTCTGCATGTATTACTACATAGATCAGTAGTAAGCAAATGCCACTGAGATTAAATCACTTTTAGACAGCAAAGACTATAAGTTAAAGCCCTACCGTAACTCCCGTAACAGAATTTTAATTTTGCCATGGCCGTAGGACACAAGCTCACAGAGGCTTCTCCGAAGTTGGCAGAGAAACTTGTTATTACCAGCTGGCTGTTTAAATCCTCAAACCTTTGCTCTCAAAGGAGCAGAATTAAAGAATTCTGGGCTTGAGCTGTTGCCCATACATGGCAGGTGAGGCTGGCTGTCGGGAAAGGTGCTGCATGCAGGGCCGGCAGTTTGGCAGAAAATAACAGTCCTTCATCTTCTGCAAGCTGTGTGCGGCTGAGCTGGATCCTTCACAGCGTGCTGTCCACCTCTGAGAGCAACTCCTGCGCTCTGCTTTGGCTGGGGCACTTCCAAACAGTATTCCCCCTGGTTTGGGTTTATTTTTCTCCCTGCTTTTGAAGGGTTCATTGTACAACTGTATAGTATTTCTGTAGAGGTAGCTTCAAAACAAAGTAGAAATACAGATAATTTACCTAATGCTAGAAGGGGAGAAACAGCTGATGATTGGTTTTGGAACAGGTTGGTTCCTAAATTTTTAGCGAAAACTGGAGTAAGAAGCACCTATTATGTGAGAGCTCCTCCTTCCAGGGGGAAGACAGCGGAGCTGACTTGATACCCACGACTATTTACTGCTCAGCAACTCATAGCTCCACATTTTTCCATCTATTGACTAAAGGGACTCAGAGTTGAGTTCTTGGCTTTTTGTTTGTTTTGGCTTTGTTGGTTTTTTTTTTCTAAATAATAGGCAATACCTGTTATTAACTCTAGATTTAAGTTCACCTACCAGTGCCTGGCACTTTAGCTCTATTTTGCCTGGCAGGAAGTCTCCATTTCTATGATTCACTCTGCTGCTCACCTGCTCTGTACAGAGGTGTCCCATAAACGGTGCTACTGTACCCTCAAGTAGTTACACAAGAGAGATGTCCAGTTTGTGTCCTCTGACAGAAGACAGTCTTTAGCAGAAAAATAAATGTTTTTTTAAGAAGAGGGTGAACTAATTACCTATTTACTGTTGATTTCAGATGTGAAAAACCCTTCTGTTGCTTACAGCTTCCTATTCACTTTCCATCCTAAGCTCTAAATTTGCTTACTCTCTCTCGGTGTCACTTCAAGACAAAGACCCAGAATCTTTGACAATAAAAAGGCAGCTTTGAAATAATACCTCAAACTCAGCAGTGAATATTTAATGTGAATTCAATATAATATTAAGAACAGTTGTTGAAAGATCTATAGCTCCATACATCAGGCTGTGCCTAGCTGCAAGCCTTGTCTTGAGAAAACAAATACCGTGCAGGAAGACACACATGATACAGACCCCAGAATTAACTCCGGATTATTTAAACAGACTTGCAAACGTAACCACATTATTGAGCTTCTTTGTAATCTCCAACAGAGAAGCAAGTTTGAGGTAATGCTCATTAAAGAAGAAACAAAGTCAAAAGATTAACTGCTCCAGCGACCTTATATACTTTCATTCACCTTTCCAGAAAATATTTTAAGTTGGTGTATAACATTGTCTAGATTTGATTATCTAGCATAGATAAAATCTGCTTAAATAGGTTTTGTAAAATACCAGTGTGTCATCAACCAGTTATTATTTGAGGATAACATCCATAGAGTGAATGCACAATATTAAATGACATAAAATTTGCAAGGCTTATGACACAGAAAAGCTTTTAACAGTGTCAAGCGAAGACATTATGACTTTCATGTTATATTGCTTCTGTACTGAAAGCTGGACCTTAACTTGAAAAGTACAGAATGAATGGATGTATGGTCTATAATGCCTGATGGCTGTGTGCTGAGTAGTGATGCTCACACAGCAGCCGTTTTCCTTGTCAGAATCAGAGCCCTTGGGTCAAGCTATTTATCATATTGGTAATATGATATCTAGGTTTAGGCTAAAGGGCCACTTAAAAAAAAAAAAACAACAAAACAGCAGCATGATGTTATTTCAAGTGAATGTCTCAGTTATTGTTGGAGCACCAACACTCCATTATTAAATTCATGATTGTGCTTTTTCTTTTTTTTATTCCCTTCCTTCTTACTCACAACTTCATTTCAAGCACACGCCAAACCCACTGGAATGTACAACACCAAAAGGATATAACACAGTTGTAAGTGTCTCCCAAACTACAAAGAAATTACTGGACTTGCTGGTGGTCTTACTGGACTCTTTCCCTCTCACTGCACTGCCCAGCTACCACCCTGCAGGACACGCTGCAAGAGCACCATAACTCTTACAGCTCTGTGACTGTGAAACCAATCACAAAATTCACTCCAGAAGAGTTGGCTCTTCAAGAAAGCGTCTTCATGCAAACATACAGTTCTCTTGCCCTTGCCACTTTATTACTATTTCTTTTATCCAAACCTGCAGCTCACTATCAGGGACAAAAACTCGGTGAGACAACTTTAATATGCAAATCTACTCCAGGCTGTTATTTAAAAGCTGTGTAGTTTGCAAGTGATGGTTCCTGTGTGCAGCACTCCCCCCTACAGAGCAAAGGAAGGAAAAAAAAAAAATGGAATCTATGGATCTAGCCAATGCTGTATCGCTGATGTGTGATTTGGATCTGACGTATGTGGGAAGAAGCAGGGGGCAAAGGGTAGGTATATAACTAGGGTAAAAGGGAAGTAGCTGAAAATTAAGATCTGTGTGAAGCTAGAATAGGGGCATGCTCACGCATGTAAGACTTCTCAGCTGTCACACCCTACACACACACAAAAGTAAGAATAGAGCATGGTGCAGGTGCAGTTACTTATTTTATATGTATATTTTTATAAACAACATAGTTTACCTTTTAACAGCAAGAACAAACAAAGCATTCCAAAATGCAGCTCTGCAATAAACTTAAACCTCAACTTTTTAAAAGCCCATCCATCCCTCCAAATTTGTTTCAATCAGGGAAACAGCTAAATGGATTTCTTCTAACTTTGTACTTAAAGTAAAATTCACCTCAAGGCTGACAAGCATAAAAAATTTCAGTCCAATGGGTGATTTTTTTTTTTAAAGCCACAATAGCCTGAAAACAGGGGCTTGTAATGAAGCTGCCCCGTCAACCATAACCACGCTGTCACTAGAGCAACACAATCATATTGCCTGTGCAAAGAAGCAATGCATTTAACATTTTCTTCACTGTGTATTATCTATGAGCTGAGTTTGTCAGAGATATGTGGCACTTCCCTGCAATACTTATGGCTATATGGCAAGGCACACAAGAATCCATCCATGTTTGCTTCAGCACAGGTTTGTCTTATTATATTTTGGCAAACAACTTAAAATACCCTCCCTTCTCTTATCTTAGTTTTCTGTTAAATGCTGTTACTATCAAGAAATAGAAGTCGTCCCAGGCAAACATCTCAGATCTCCCCACTGCTATTCACTATTACTAATGCACATTACATGTTCAATTCTCCCTTGCTGCTTCTATGAAAAAGCTCTTGTCAAAAACAGATTTCATTTTTTCTGTGTATGCACAAATTAGTTATGGATGATTAACAAAGCATTCATTCTTTTATTTGCTTTGGCTGAGACTTGATCTGTGTTACATTCATGTGAGGGAAGCACTTCATTTTATGTTGATTAAATATGAAACACTGTACTGTTGATAAAAAGAGTTGTGTTCAGAGCTGCATATTATACTGACAAAAGATGCATGTTCTTGGGCTAATATTTTCTTAAACAAGTTTTTCTGGATTTTTAATTGCAAAAAACTTGATATACCTTTTTTTTTCCCTCCCGTCTCACCAAGTACTGGGCAGTAAGAGCTTTATGTCCCAAAGCAATCTGATGCAGTCTTAAACAGCAATAATTATTACATATTTAATATAACAAAAAGGAATTTTCAAGTTCTGCCCCACAACTCAATTTCTTTAAACATTCCCCTTCAATGCACACAACTTGCATTACAAAATTTATCCAAAAGAAGACTGAAAAACTAAATAGGACAGGCAAGTCATAGTTACAGGATTCTTCTCCTATTACACGAGAAATATAATGAAAATTAAGATGTATTGGCAAAGTCTTATGGAAACTTACAGCCAGTTGTAACTAATAGTTTGGCCCTGATCTGGTGTTACTGACTCCAGCTATCACAGGATAACATGTGCACAAAAGCTTGTCTATAAGGCCCTTAAATCCTCCATGTCCATTAAACACAGTGATATAGCAACACCAAAAAAGATGCACTTCAGTTCAGGAAGGTATTTAAGCGCATGCCTGACTTCAAGCATATGATCTACTTGTAATTAAATCAAGTTAAAGAAAGCCCTGCGATTAAGCACCTTGTTAAATCTGGGAACAAATTATTAGCCCTTATAACACAGGAGATTCTATCTCAGGGTTTATAGCACATGAAAACAAACACATGCACACACACACAGAGTATTATGCATACTTTTGCAAGAGGGGATTTATTTTTAGTGTAACTATATAGCAGTAAGTGCAGCTCTTACTCAGGTTAGGTGGAGGTCTGGCCACAATGACTTCTGAGCCACAAATCTCATCCAGGCAATGTGGTCTCATTCTTTTATAAACTTCCAACAAAGAACGACGGTATCGCACCTTAATAAAACCTCCGCTAAGATCTCTGTGTCACCAAAGTAAGTCTATTAAGTGTCTGTCTTAAACATCACCAAAAACAAAGCATGAACTTACAGTTTTCATCTTATGACGAGGGAGAGTCCTACATAAAGTGAGGCAGCAAACAGCCCAAACTAAGGGAAACTCGATGCAAACTGGGTTTAGAAAGGATGGCTAGTGGTCCACACAGGAGCACAGAAGAACAGGATTTCTTGAGGTGCCCCTGAAATATCACAGCACTAGAGGACAGCAGGAGAGGAGAACATGGAAAGCTTGTTTTGACTCAAGCAGACTATCACATGGTCTCTGAGCAGCAAGCCTCTGCTCCCAGTGAAAGGACACAATTGTTAGCTGGCAGCCGTTTGAAGTGCCCAAGACCTGTCTAGAGGAAGGTCCCTCCAACCACTGATACACTTGCAGGTAGGAGGACAAGAAAGGGCCAGGCAAGGCAACCAGGCCCATCTGCAGCAGCCATGCTGCGGTGAGAGGTGTGAGCTCCTGCAGGGCACGAGAAGACAAGGGCTCCCAGAAACACCCATTCCTCCTCATCTCCCTCATTCATGGCAGAGGCACAAGATAACTCCTACCTGATGCTGTGGCTGATCAGATAGTGTCTGACTCCTAACTCATCTCCTATCTGCATCCTGCTTTTCCAGCCACATGCTCCTGCCTTGCACCAGGCCTGGCACTTCACTGGCTCTTCTTTCACAACCTGGATCCTTTTACTAATCCAGCAGAAAAACTCATCCAGGAAAAAAAACCAAAAAAACCCAAAAAAAAACCCCCAAAACCAAAAACACCACCCCAAAAAACCCTCAACCACCCCACAAATGTCTTCTGCTGGGTCAGGGAGATGAACGAGCTCTCAAAGGCTGGGTGAGCACCAGTGCACTGAAGAGGCAGCAGCACGGAGCAGGAGGCAGAGAGCAAGGAGCAAGGAGCCACCCGTTTTGACAGCGGGAAACTGAGAATGCTTCATTTCATGCGGTTGCATTTTCAGGCTCCCCAGTATTTTATAAAAATTTACTCTTCCCATTCCAGCCTCTGTGTATTCAGCTCCCTGTCCTTGCAGATAGGGGATGTTGAAGTGAAACACGGAATTTTTTTTTTTTTTTTTTTTTAAGGATCCCAAAAAAGATTTTTTTTTTCTTTGCTTCAGGTCACATAAGAACACACAAAAGGACAAAGCAATAAATGCTCACATGCACTTTCTTGTCTTTATTTCCACTCTCTGGAATGAGGCCAGAGACATCTAAGGAGTGCAGTCTGTTCTCTTCCACTCCCTCTCAGAAATTATGGACTCTTTCTCCTCTGCAGCCAATTTCCTCCTCCTTCTGTGTCTGGGCCCAAGCTTCAACTACTACAAAACAATGTTCCCCTGTTTCTCTCCAGGGCCCATTCTCCACCCATCCACACCAGGCTCTCTGAGCCCTCCCAAACCTTTAAGTCTTTATGTTTACAGATCCAGGATGAAAACCTGTTCTCTCTGCTTCGATTCTAGGAAAATTCCACTCTCTCCCCGTTTTGCATATGAACTCGGCTGCACTCATTTTCTTAAGGTTCAGCCACTCCACGGTCCTAAGGGGCTGCCGCTCCTGAGGTTATTAGTACGTTATTAGCCCTACTGAAATATCCCCAACACAGTCATATAGCTGACTCCAAACATACAGAAATATTTCATGGCACAGTCTCCCTAAACTAAGCCTGAAACTTGAAATTGGGCACTGGCAAGCCAAACAGCAAGTATGTCATATATTATACAGCTTCCCACTTATTTATATGATCTACATATATTACTATTAGACTTGCACAAGCTATAATACACAAAAATAAGTGTTACAAAGTAAATAACAGTTTCAAATAATCAGTTTCTATACGGTCTTTTAAAATGTTATTCTCCACACTCCAGCTACATCAGGAACATTCCCAGAGTGTTACAGGCACAAGCACTGTCATCATTTCTAAAGCTTCCCCAGAAACAAGTTCACATGTGTACAAAAAGCAAAGACATTCCCAATGGTTTATTTATTAACATATCATGTTGCCATCTAAAACAAACACAAGAATAAATTAATAAATACAGAGTCTCTTTAATAAAAATATTTTCTTCTCTACTTCTTGGCTGTGAAGTTAACCTAACTTATGGAACTGAAAAAAATCTCAATGTTAATTAACTTAATATTTGATCCATCCATACTTTAAAATATGCCACATTAAAAGGAAATGAGGAAAAAAAAGCAGACAACCTCATAATTACCGTAACATAAAAACACTTACGAGATGTTTGCATTAATCAATTAGCAGAAAGTACTGCTTCAGTTCCAGGCAGTTAGCAACAGCACTCGCGTGATATTACAGGGAGCTTGATGTTTTGGCAAAACTAGAGCAGGAAAAAATGAAACTAAAAGGCATATTGTACATGTGACCTACAGGACTTGGATTATTACCTCTAAGCTTATTAAGAGTAAAAGCTGTCAGTCGGACCACCCCACAACCAGGGAGGAAAACTAAGACTACTCAGCAGTAAAAGGCGTAAAAAGGAGACGTGTATTCTCAGAACAGACGAAGGCAGAGAGAGTGAACCACGGACCTGCTTCAGCTATCTAGAGCGGTAATTGGCTCACAAGAGCGACTACCACGTTAAGGCATTATCATTATCTAGCTCACATAACTGGAAATTCACGCTCTGTTCTTTAAATTGGCTTAACCAGCAGCATCTGCAGCACTTTAATTAATTACAGCAATTGGCGTACCTTAAAAGTAGATGCACAGATCTGAAATGATAATGCCCTGTGAGTAATAATTGTAAGCCAGCATTAATCCAGATCTATCCTAAACAAAATCAAGGGTACACTGTTGTGCTTCAACTGCACAGAAAACAAGCTTCAATGTAGTAATTATTATTGTCTGACCAAGTTCACCAGCAAATACTACAGTTCTGCATGACACTTTACATTCAATTAGCTCGGGAATGCAGAAGCTCACAACCTGCACAACAAAAATCTGCTCGGGTTTGATGCTGTCAAGTCAAAATTCAGTCAGTCACTTAAACCTGAGTTTCCTTCGAAAGATAAACTCAAAGTTAAAATTTTAAGAGAGACTGATTACCTCTATTTATTTTTAGTACATTCCTTTTAAAGAAATATAGAAGCCAAATACATCACAGTAAGCTCAGAACAAAGTTTTCTTGACAGCCATAAGCTTCACCAGTAAAAAAATCCACAGGCACTGTATACAAGCATGTATATTTGCAGCTCTAAATACAGTAGAATTACTTAAAAAAAAATAATCTGAAACAAGATGCTAAAAAAATCTTTCATTCTTTTTATGTACCGCATTAGAACACTTTACTTAGAAGAAAATAATTTGTAAAAGCTTGACAGTGAAATCAATGTACTCATCCTGGACAGATTTGAAAGCTGTTCTTTAACAGACTTCTTCATACCACTTCCAGCCAGAACACAAAACACCACTATCAAGATGTGCTTTGACTTGCTTCTCTACAATTTCTGGTTTAAAGACAGATATTATATTTGTTTAATTACGACTGTGCTGCAAAATGGGACACAAGAATCTTAATCAAGCATCTCATATGTAATGGAAGTTTAAACAAACAAACACTTAAATAGCTCAATGACACTAAGTTGATCAAATCTGATCCTCAAATTCATACATAATTCAGAGGTCAAAATACTTGATATAAATGCTATTACCAAACCAAACTTGAACGCCTCATTTTTCAAACACAAGTTTTATCTTTCATAGCAGTGTGAAAGAATGAAACGTAACTTTCTTGATTCTAGTAAACATGTAGTAGTTTTGAACATATTTTTAGCCACAAAAAAACCCACAGCCATAGACTCAAGGGATGACTGGTTTTAAGTTGCAAAAACTTCAACCATCTCAAACAGATGCTACAGCAAAAAATACGCCTTTGTGCAATTTTGTCCAACACCCATTTTCTGAAAGCACGCCTGTTTTCAGTGTAACATACAGTACTAACAAGGAGACAGAAACATCAGCAAGGAAGTGAGTGCAAGTCCGAACAGCTAAAATACCAAGGCTGATGCAGCAGCAAAAACCAGAAATAGCAATCTGATGTAGCAATTCACACCACAGAGACATGCAAAAGGCAGCCATAGGAGAAAAATACCGTTTCCAAAGCAGCAAAACTCTGGTGACGGTGCTTATATACTCTGTGCCTAGTGTGTTTGGGCTGGGCAGACAGTGGCGAAGCTCTTAGCCTATGCTTTTTAAAATTAAACACATGCTGTCACATGCATTTGTGGACATGAAATGATCTTACTGAAATATGTAATTTTAAGACATGAATATCTGTGCACAGATACACTCTGAAAACGTATTTATCTAGGGTGCACAGAAGACAACTGCATGCACAAATAAACAGCTGCACACTCAATGTAATCACGTTCATCTCCTGAGTATCCACTTATACATATTAATCTAGAAACTACATGTGCTACTAAGGTGCCAGCCTCCAAGGAAAAAAGGCCAGAGTGCAGGAGAAATATAAAATAAAATAAAATAATAATTCTTATCTGACACTGATACTTATCCCACACAGTCTCTCATTTCTGATGGAGAGGGATCACAAGTGCACAATACAAGTTATTCGTTGACTAAATACCATCACGAATCGCTACGATATAAAGGTTGGAAGGATTAACACAAAAGGTCCCACTCCAAGACAAATGTCTCCTTCATAGTTCAGTTCACAGCCATCATGACTGCTCAGTCAGGCCTACGATTCCAAAATGCTGGGTATATACCTGCTAACCAAACACACCAAAGACTTTCAAAATCTCTTGTTGATACTAGCATATTTTTAGAGGCGATTTTAATTGCCACTGCACCGAAAGAGACTTTTTAAACACAGGAAGATCACCAAATAGTTCCTGCTTCAAATCTCAGCACCTTCTGAAACAACTTCTGCAGAGGGATTACGAATTTGCCAGGCTGGCAGGGTTTACACTCCACTTCCTCCCTTCTCCTCCTTCAGTCTCTCACCTTTCCCAAGCAAACAATGTGAGACATGCAACAAACCCCTCTATTTTGAAGTATTTCATATTTGCAAAAGCTTTACACAATTTAATTGCAAATTTATATAGAGGCCACTTTTAAAAATAAATGCAGAGAAATTAATTCATTATCATGCACTAAAACATGTTGGGTTTTGCCCTAACAACAACATTACATGGCGATTTTCAAACAATCCGTAAGTACTAGGGGGGAAGTGCAATTCATATTTCTAAATATATCTTTAGATTTAAATATTCTTCTCTAATAATGATGCTGTTTCACCTTTTCCTACATTTCAGAAACTATCTGGGCTGTGTTTATCTTCCCTCAATTCCATTTTCTCAAGGTACTGGATCTTTTACTTTCAGTAACAGACTACAGTATGAAATACTAGGATTTCTGAAGGAGAAATGGCCGAACTTCAGTGCAGAATATCTTACCCTTACTGGGATGGTAATTTTCTACTCCCTCTACTGGCATCCTTTAAAAGCAAGGACAGAAAAACCTGAAGAGCATTCCAGCTTGTAAAACATAATGAGAAAATATTTTTTGTAACCTCAAAATAATTGTTCACACAAGTTGGCAAAACATTACCCTCAAATCCTGGTGATTTTTAAGCCATCAGCAGATTTTTGGCAGATTTCTTCACTGTGAAAAATAACTGAGCACCTCAAAATAAACATATTGGACCACTTTGCGTTACAATTACTATCAAGCAGTCCCATCACCTGTCACTGCTCAGATCAAAACAGATCACTCCCTAAAGCATACTATATGGCTAGTAAAAGACCCTAAGAGCGATCTAGGGAATATAACTCTACACGATTACCACAGATCTACAGAAACAAGCAAAAATATCCTGAGCTTAACGAGTTGCTACTTAAATGTTAGACAGTGCTCTGTGAACCATTTTATATTAAAATTGGATAGTTCTAAACATCACACATACAAGAAGTATTGTTTGACACAGTGCCATTTTGATGATAAATTGCAATCTACAGCTCAAATAATTCTATCCAGGGATTAACATTTCAGAGGCTGAGCCAGAGATTATGTGTGTGGATCTTGAATTTCATCATCTCCCTTCAGCACAATAGCTTATTCTTCCTTTTTTCATCTATTCTCTCATGAAGGGTCAGGAAAGCTTAGCCTTGCTGTTTCATTCATTTCATCTCTACATTAACCAGATACCTTGCAGTCTTTAGTTCTTACGTGTTATTCCATTACAAATACTACAGCCACACTGCACTATGCTAGGGCTAATGAGGTATGTACCAAATCAAAGGGTGCCATCAAGTGGTTGTAGCACACTACCGGCATTATGCAAAGTTAGTGTTCTGCAAGGGGTTTCACCAGGACACACTACACAGGGTGGATTAAACTCTGCCATAATTTAAAGCTTTCAGGAAAATTCAGATGCTGGGAGACACTGCTCCCACACGATTTCATTTCCTTCCTTTTAAATTCTAAGGCTCAGCCTAATAGCCAGCACCACAACACAGGAGACAACCTCAACTCTCACCATATGGGTCGGCAGGCTCCAGGATTGTTTTCACCATTGCATGCTCAGCTACTCATCACTGTGCATGACAGGACAAATTAAGAACAGCCTTAATAACCTCTGGAAAGCCTCCCAACTAGCAATGGGACAAGAAAGGTGCTGCACAGTGGGGGTTTCGAAGATGACAGGGAGAATAAATACCATTACTTGTGCCACCACACCCAGTTTCAAATCAGTTACAGATTATTTGTTAATCCGTACTCCTACTGAACTTCGAGACAAGGTGAGAGGTCTTCCCTGCAATAATAGCAATCAGTATCCTCAGTATGACTCAGAAATCTGAAGTAAAGATGACTTGAGAGATCGTTCTTCAGCAGAAATATTCAAACCGACCCAAACAATTGGCCTTTCCAGATGAAATACTTCATAGCCAATACTCATTTCATATTTAACCATTTTCTTCTAATCCATATACTATCAGCTCTAAACCATTGCCCATTATGCCAATTTACCTCTGCTTGTCAGGTAAAAACTAACCAACCAAACCCCACTTTCCAGTGCTCTGAGACAGGTATTTCTTAAGAAAAAGAACGGTGCCTTTCTAAAAACTGTGGCAACTTTGCTACTGTAGGAAAAAAGTTTTGCACATGCCATGGGACACAGAATAGTTTTGCTTGGTGGGAATGAGATGAGACTAAAGATTATCCAGTTGTGTCTCACCAGATCATGGCCATCCACACTATGACTTCCAGAAACTCAGCTGTCATTTAAAATAACACCTTCCGGCTTGCACTTGCAAAGAAAATATCAAGAAAATGTGATTTGAATGTAATTGATGAAGAGAAGCACAATTCTCTTCTTTTCTGAAAGGGTTTGGCCCCAAAGTATAAAAAGCTGAACAGCCATGACCACACCAGCACAACCACCAACTTTTTAAGGACGTAACTTTAACCATATTTTTCCTGTGGTAGCGACAAAGAAACGTCCACGCTCAACAAATGCTCAAGGCAAATGAGGTCCAAATTCTTCTGAGACTGTTCCCGTCTGTGCAAAAACTAGCAGCAATGTTCCCACACATGGTCTGTCTACACAACCAGCTCAGGCAACCACTCATGATTTGGGGGATGCCTACCACAGCCATTCTGAGGAAGCATACAGTTACACATGAGTGAAGACCAGTAATGAATTGTCATCAACTGCAAAGCAACACTCATGTGTGGTGGACCAAAGACAATCGGAATTTGTAATGCAGAAAGAAGTCAGCCCTTAACATTCCCCATGTTCTCACTCATAGCCAAGTTCACACTTCCCCACGTTGCCCTTACACTTGCTTACTTTAGTAGGTCAGCCAGATTCCCAGTTCTGCAATACAGACCCTTCACAGGAAACCTGTACACAAGCTTCCAAAGACTGAACTAAAGGTAGAAAAATTAAAATAAATTAAGAAATTACCAAGAACCAATTGAAAATATGCTAAGCTACTCCCCAAAGTATTGCACAATATGTAAGAGTTACAGAAATTAAAAAAAAAAAGAAAGAGCGTGGTTTCCATGAAGCAGCAGAGGGCTGCTTCGTCCGAAGGGAAGAGTGCAGAGAAGGGACGCAGAGGTGGTGATGGAGTAGGCTGCATTAAAGCCAGAACTATTTCACCAGTCCAGGTGAAACAGCCAAATTGTTCCACAGATCTCGAATATCCTTCGAAATAATACCCTTCCTCAACAGCATCCATACTAGTTACTTCTGCAGTCTATTTAATACTCAAATCCTTCCTAATAAATGAGCCTCTTTGGTTATAATAGGTAATTAAAGTTATATAATATGAATTAAAACTAATTATGGGGAAGATTTATACAGATTATTCATGGAACAACAAGCACCTAAACTTTATACTAATTTTTAGGGTTATTTTCCGAATATTCCACTTTGTCCTTTCATTGACAAATATATAGACACAATCTCCCCTAATTCATCACACTCCTTCTTACGGCTGCTCCTGGAAGCAAGCACCCAATGCCTCTACTATTCAGGGTTTTGGCACTTACCGGAGAGTAAGTTACTACTTCTACGAGAGCGTTTCCCTCACTCTTAGGTCCACTTTGGCCCAGCTACAGCTCATTCTCTATGCTTCTTGTTTCCCTGCTGCCCACATTACCGAACCATACAGTCTCCCTTGGACTCATCTTTCCATTGCAGACTATGGTTCCTAATGTATCAACATTAGGCATGTCTTGCGTCTTGCGCTTCTCATTCTCAGGGAAAGATATATTAAAGGACAGAATACCAGAATAGTAGGGTTGGAAAAAAAAAAAACAACAGCCTGGGGGTGGGGAAGAGAGATGAAAAGGTACAAGGTTTTGTCAGAGCCAGATTTTGAGGGCAGTTGATTTCTATGTTCTTTTTGTATTCTTTTCTGAATTTATTTAGCAGAGCATTAACAAATCTCTCATTCCAAATAACTTCTTACTCTTCATCAGAAAAAATGCAAATATAATTGCTTTCCATCTCAGTGATCTACTTTCCAGACAAAAGTGAGAGAGAGAATTCTTAACCTAATTTGCAACATCACTTCTGATTTGGTAAACATTGTACGTGTTTTTTGATTTTTGTGCTGTGCCTTCCCACAACTGGGGACTGTTTCATGGAGTTGTTTTGCTTTAGGGAGCAAAGCTTTACAGAGTTTCCCACATTTTATGCTTCACTGAGCAAAATGTTCTTATGGTATAAAACATTAAAACTATGTGCAAAACCTGAGAGTCTTTAAAGAAAATCTCTGAAAACTAGGAAGTGCATTTATTTTTAGCAGGCAAAGTCCTCAGCGTCAGACCTGGCAGTTCCCTGTTTCAGGCTGTGCAACATGGGATATTAAAACTAACTTATAGAGCCTGGTGCCCATCATGCTCAGCCTGCCATTCGCCAACCTGCTACACTTCCACTAAGCACAGTCTGGTTTGTTCTCAGTTCTGGTCTACAGAAAACACATCAGAAGCAGGAATATTACCATTTAACAGCACAACGTAACACACAACTGTATCATCTTCAGGCTTTAAATTAATCATGTTTGATATATTATTACATTTTATTTTTCAGGCCACTGAAATACGTAAGAAACGTTGCTTAAGTATAGACCACATACTCAGAATAGCAATCTCTGAGCTCAAGGTTGCAACATTGTATGGGTCACAAATTTGGCAGAAATTCAGCTTAATCTTAGAGTTATGCTAGTATGTGGAACCACAGAAAATACTGAACAACAAGATGTCATTTTATGGCACTTCATTCAATGACATTTTATGCATGCAATCTTTGCAGTCTAGTCTCAGGCTGGCACCACACCTAAGCTAAATGAGAAGAAGTTCATTTATGTTGCCTGTCAGGATTCAAGAAGTGATTTGGCCCATGCAAAACTATGAGAAAGGAGAAACTTCACATGGAAAAAAAAAACCACAATATGACAGTGCAGTATCACTTCAGAATGAAGAATATGCTGGGAGGGAAAAAAACTGAATGCAATGGCATCAATTAAGTTACGGAGGTCAATTAAATTCCATTATATTAAAGTCTATTAAGACAGCTAACAACCAAAGATAAGAGGCTGAAGGCAATAACACTCAATGCTATTACACTGCCAGATGGTTTTCCTAATAACAAAGGTTTTTCAGGAAGTCAAAACTCTTATTTTTCTGTCAGCTGGCTACTGTTCTGCTGGTGGCCACAATTTTTAAATAATATGCTCTGGGTTAAATTACAACTGCTTGCATGTACAATCCTATCCAGTTACCTAATGCAGAGCAACATTTTACACAATAATGGATATTTTAGTTCTTTTTTGACACATTTCTGTGTCAAAATTCTTGAGCACATGCAATTGCAAGGTATTATCTCAAATCAACCAACATATTCAATTGGACTCCCAGATTATCTGCCTTTGAAGGTGACTTACGTCAAAAATATTTTTCATTAAATATGCTGCCATTTTTTCCATTTTCCACCATTGAATATTTTGTACTACATGACTGCAACATATGCTATTTTAACACCATACAGCTACCGGGTCAAAAATGAGATTTATCCATCATAATGTTGCCCCAGACAGTGGCATTTTACATAATGATATTCTGAACTGCATCAAGAGCAAACACATATCCGTGACTGCATGCAAATGTAAAAAAACACTCAGATACATAAAACTAGAAAAAAAAAAGCAGCAAGCTGAACAAGCTTAAAAGCAAATACTTTTCTATTAAAAGGCAAGTTGCTCGGCTCGGCTTACGCCTAGAGTATGATTAGAACCCCACTGTAAAACAATTACCAAGACACTCTTTTGTATTTGATGTCTGAAAGAGAAACGACCTCATGCAGACTCTGCCTCTTGTGTGCGCAGGCAAGTATATTTTACTGCTGATTTTCTATGCATAAACATATGCTAAGAGTGGCTGAAACACACTGCTGGTTTTAAACATGCCTAATGTAGTATTAGAGCTTTGTTTCCAAAGCTGTCTGCCTTGTTTATCAGCTTCCTCCCTCCAGCTGGCAAAGAATACCACTGATAGCAACTCTGATCAGCCGTCTTGTGCAGAACTCATCTATAGGAGACACGTTCTTCTAGCAGGAAATAACCTCCCCACAAAAACCTAAACAAAATGGTTCTAGCAATTTAGAAAACAGTTGTACTTTACTACTGTGAATCAATAATAACCATATAAATTATATGTCATCAAACTCGTTCCATCGTAAATGTTACGGTGTACTGCGCTTACTGAGCTTATGAAATGAGAGCCTAATACGGAGGCTGTTCTGCCCAATGCCCGGCGGCCTCCCGTCTCCATCTTCCATTTGGGAGACTCTCTTGTGTAATTGTAGCATAAATATCAGAAAATAAGGTATCTCCTTTTCTAGAAGATTTTAAACTGAAATGCTGTAATATAGTTTTCAAAACTGCCATATCATCTGTAGGCAATTGTATTTGATACAATCCACTTAGTGCAGTTATTAACACAGCATCAGAAACAACTTTATTTAAAGGACAGTTTGGGCAACGCCTTTTATTTGGACAGTAAACATCAAGTAACAAAAGAAAATTTTCATAACTATATTCGAAAAAACACAATAGAGAAGAGTTGGATGGACTCACACTTCATACTATTTTACTGATTCAAGATAAGGTATTAAAAGTGTAAAAAGTTAATTAGATATTGAAAGTTCTTTCAACAACTCATCTACAATTCTCATTTAGATAAGATTTTTGTCATCTCACAGCTTTGGTTTAATATACTGTTACATATTAATGCTAAAAAGGATTAGTGGTGGCCCTAATTTCAGGTGATGGAGGCACAGTCGTGTTTTAGTCAGAAGTAAAATGTCCATTGCAGAGAGCAGTACTGCATGAGCGAACACCATTTGAAGCAACTAGCAGGCTTTGCCTAGGGATATGGGGGTTCTGCAGGTCAGAATATAAATGCACTGCCAGAGCTGTTAGAAAAGCTTACGCAGCGCTTGCCCTGACGAAGCCCACCTCAGCGGGGCTAGTGCCTCCTCTCCGTGTGCTGTACCATACAGTGGGGAACACACCCGTAACCCCGACGTCTTTCATGCCTCGCTCATGTAACGCTTGCCCTAAATACAGGTAGTAATTTACTTGTCCTACAGCATTTCGTGTAAAGTTTCTCCAGCAGAACTCAATTGTGCAAGCTACTTCCACTCTCCTTTGTAATTTTCAGAGAAGGTGCCTAATGTAAGGGGGCTGTTTAAGTAAGTGGCCACCAGTAAGGTCGGCGTGGACAGACAGGCGACTCACCCACTCCCATGCCCACAGGACGATTCACTGTGTGCACAGGCCTCTCTCCCACTCCTTACTGGAGCTGAGACCCTGCCCCTGAGCACGTTCTACTTTTATAGTTAAAACTGCACAGAAATGCCAGTTGTGCACACAAGAAACCGCGATGTGTTACTGAGAAAACACCGGATCAGGTCTCCCAGAAAGATTTCCTACCCTATCGCCTTCAGAGCCAGAGCAGCCAATCAAGACGACGATTTCTGCAAGTTTTGCTCCAAAAACCTAATCTCGGAGATTTCTCAACTAGAACAAAGTGCTAAATATTTAATGTAAGCAAAAATAAAACTAGTTTTCTGATTCTCTATTACATTTAAAGCAGAGTGAGATGGCTGACAAAGCAGCATTTAATTCCTAGCTGTATCTAGACCAGAATACCCAGCCTAATTTACACATACCGAGTCACAGTTCACATAATCACACACAGCAGAATATGACAGGGGAATTAAAGGACCAGGAAAGCATGTCTGAACTATGAGCTTCCTGTTCTAAATGTATTAAATGCAGACATTTAATTCAGAAAAAGGCTAACCTGGTCGGTTCTTATTTTAACCCAAAAATTTATTGCAAGCAGAAAATACAAAACGAATGATAGAGCTTTTTTGATTACTTTTTCCTTAAATAAAGCAAATAGCCAATTTAAACGTAAGCTCCCACATGCTACGAAGATGCACTAGAAGAGCTAGCCAAAATTTTGTAATAAATTCTGGTATAGCAACTGATCAGCAAATAAGGAATCATCTTATTCCGTATGCCAGTCTTTTTCCCTAGGTTCTTTCTGCAAACGGCATTGACAGTACTCAGAATTTCAATTCACTACGCTATGCTGGCATCTGTCTTCCAACATTTATTTCCAGAAACAGGCAGGAAGATTTGACATCTAGACTTGGGATTTTATTCTGATGTAAAGCAAAACTTGTTCTTGTGAAGTTAGTGTCACAGCAGTGCCGTAGTAAGAGAGATTTAAACACACAGTATAAAAGTCTGATTTTACAAAAACTCTGGGCTAATTATTGTTCAAATTCAAATGAGCTATTTCTTGAAAAGCCTCATCTAGAAAACAACATATTCAGAGCTGTATCTGATGAAAAAAACTTAACTTCGTGCTAATACCTCATTTTATTGTATCACATTTAAAACTGGTCACCTTTAAGACTAGAAACAAATTCATTTCTACAAGCCATCCACCTGCCCTCTCTTTCCCACTACTTTCACATTATTTATCACCTTTATTTGTGTTTTCATGCCTAAAAAAACCAGATGGGCATTTTAGGAGAGAGAAATAACCTCTCCAAGCCTGTGAGTGATATAACATGCTTTAGGGCATTCAAAATGAGAAATCACCATAAGCAACCATGATACAGAATTTCCAGGAGGACAGGGAACCCCTATAAAACAGTGCACTTCTACCAATAAAATGAAACTAGATTCTGTTAAATGTTCTGTAACTTTTCTAATGTTGCCTAATTTTGAGGCTTTGCTCACATTTGAGCGGAGGCCAGAACTCTTTTTGGGTTACTGTTCCTGAGGTTATGCAAGAGCCATAGACAAAAGGAAAAGACAGATCTCATTTTTCAGCTTAAATTTGTTATTCTTTATAACTGTTTGCTGTAGGCTAGCATGAACAGCAAACTCTAAACCCTTTTTTCTCAGTTCAGCAGCTTCATTGAACATATTTTCCTGGAGAAACCACTTAGAATACCCTTATTGGTTAAGGCATAAAAAAACCCCAAAACTGGAAGCATGGATGTGTCTCTCAGAAGGATGTACATCTGACATCTTATAAATCACTGTCAAACTTGAAAGGTTGGCATGGTTTTCTTCACCATTCATTACCTTCATATTCAAAAAGGCACTATTAGAAAACAGTGGTCTAAAAAGGGACATAAAAACATTTTAGAAGACTCTCTAGAAAGGATAGATGCAGAAGCGAGTTCAGTTGACAAGATCTCAAAACAAGAATAGCCTGGAAATTCAGGGCAATACTTCACCAGGCAGGCGATGGTGGGAAGGCAGAGCTGGGTGCTGATAGTCCCTGAAAGCAACGGGCAGCATGAGCAGAGTAGGATGCTGAAACACTCACATAAATGAGCCCTTAGAAAGAGAATGCTAATGATCTGCTAATGCAATCAAGGCAAATGAAATCCCATGTGTAACCACTATCACATTATTGTGGTTGATTAGTCAGAGGCGAGAAGAAAGGAGGGAGCCTCCAGCCACACAGAAAACAGAATCTGTTCTCCATAGCTGTAATTGGTAAGACAAGAAATAGCAGACTTAAACTGTACCAACAAGAGATCTAGGCCAGAACAATTCCCAACAGCAAGGGCAATGGAGCATTGGAACAGGCTGCCTGCAGACACTGCTGTGACCCCATCTTAAGAAGGTTTTTAAAATAGTTTAGGCAAGTGGAATGATGCTGCCTTGAGGCAACAGGCCAGGCGAGGCTGCCTCCAGCCCCAGCCTACATGAATCTACGAGCAAAGCTTCAAAAACAGGTGGGGCATTTTTCTCCATTCTTCTGCCAAATTAGCAGGTCTGGGATGTCCTCTTCTGTAGTTAACAAAGACCATGTTTAAATAGGCCTGCCATATAAAAACAGTATGGTTAGTATCAGGGATATAGCAATGATTGGCAATGCCCTGATTACATTGATGCTACTGAAAAGGGCTCACACACCACAACCCTGGGCCCGGCGAATAACCTATATATAAAGGTGAAACACAAGGCACAGAGAGAACATGGAGAAGTGTAGCATGAACTTTGGAATATATTAGTACACCATATATCAGCTATTAGAGACACAAATCTGGGCTCAAAAAAAAACATTTTCTCCAAAAAGCTGGAAAAGTTGTTTCATAGACCAAATCTTTTACTCTCTGAAAACATCCTATGAAGTTTTCCGTTTTATTTAAGAATGTAGGAGGTAGCCGTCTACAAAGATGTCATCAAACAGGCAAATGTGATGGTCCATCCTCAGTGGGTGTTCCTATGTGCTTTTCCATGCTTTCAGCATGCTCAGAAGCAAAACGACATTTTCCCTGTCACTTCAGCTACCTTTATTTTAGGCGAAGTTCTTGTACATAGAGCCAGTGAAAGCTTCAACATATTTGGGCCAATTGAAACCTCTAGTCTTCCCTCCTGTCCCTTTCTTCTTGCATTAGCTAGACAGTCTGCAGAGATCAAAAAACATAGCCCAAATTTCAGGTCAGCTGAGCTCTTCTCAGAGATGCAGTCTTCATTTCAAGTTGAGTAAAACTCATCAGCTGCCCTCCTCCTGGAGATGCTTAACAATTTGCCCAGCACAGGCCACTTCACCTGACAACTATTTTACCGCTAAAAGACCAAGTATTATTTAGAAACATGCACTGTTCTTTTACTTCAACAGGAGACCGTGGAAACCCCCCAGAAAGTCTGATGGAGGCATTAATGCTGCTTGTGAGAGTTTTCCCTGGTCTTTACACAGCCTATCACCACATGAAAGCTTTGTTGAGCACTGGTAGACCAGAAACCCCAAGAAAGCAATTAAGAAATTAATTAGAAAATTAGAGAAGTTAGAAGTTAATGCTGAAAAAATATTTTTAAATAGAAGGTGACTAGTCCTTGTTCTCTAAACTGAAAAGGCAAGTTAAACTAACGCCAAACCATACAGGTTTGAAAGCCTATTACCTCTCCACAGATGGGTAAGTCTCATTCTTCCCTATAAATTTCTTGCTCTCAAGTTTGCAACAGCCAATCTGAGGATCCAGTATGATTATTCAGAAAAGCAACAAAACCAAGAGAATTCAAAGAACTGCCTCATGAAGAAAAACCAGATAACCAAATATAGACTCTGGTTAAACAAAGATGAAATTAGAGATAAGAAAGTTAGCAGTAAATTTACAAAGAACACAGGAGATACAGACATGGAAGAGGCTGAGGGAAAATTAATATCAACATTTAAATATTAAGAAGCCAGGATATGATCAAATTATTTATGGATTAGATTTACAGTAGATGATGAAGGTCCACTTACTAGCATACAAATACACAGTGGCTAAAACATTAAAAACACAGTAAAAAAAAAAAAATCCTACAATTTGATGTGTCACAAAGTACATAAATTTGCAGGATTAAAAAAACCCCCAACAAACCAAACCAAAACACAGATGAAACCCCCAAATCAACACACACACCCCTCAAACCAAAAAAACAACAAAAATGCCCCCAAGGAACAAATATTTTGCTTCATTTTCATTTATAGCATGGCCATCTTGCACAAATCACCACACCTCACTGCTACTTAAAATTTCACCTGAAAGCCCAGAATAATCTTGTTTTGAATTTGGTAACGTCTGCCTCCAAACTTCAGCTGAATATCTGTGTTAGCTAGTCCTTGCTCAGCCAGACTGAAGCATTACAAAATTATTTTGATTTTCAACAATAATATTTAAAAAAAAAAAAGCTCAAAAGAAATGTTTTTAGCAGAATTCAGATTGTTTCATAACGAAATAATGTCCGCGAACTTTTCAGGCTTCAGTATTTCGCGCTCCGAGTGCTGCTAACCAAGGAGGAAGGGAAACCCTGCAGTGTCTGAGAGCAGAGAACATACTTGGACAAAAAGGAAAATCCCGCAAAGGACTGTCCCTGCACTTGTGACCTACCCTTGTCAGGTTCAATGAAAAACATGTTCCTTTGAAACTAGGAAAACCATATGTTAAACCTGAAAGAGGTAAATGTCAACAATTTTGGGAGGGAGGAGATCAACCTCCTGTCTCCCTGTCTCTCAGATTTTGAACAAGCAGGTGTTTTGTGCTCTGAAGTGTCAGCCAGCCATTGGATTATTTGTACCTTGCTCGAACAGATAAACATGTTTTCATCCACCACTAAGTGGAGCTGTTACTCTTGGAAATGAGTTTCTCCATCCTTTCAAGTATATTTGCAGATCAGATTTTTTTGGCAGTATCTACAGCTTTCTGAGGTGTTTTAAAAATTGAAACCAAACAGTTTTATAGTTGCTTTAGTTCTATAGCTAAAGATTTTTAGCTATATTTTGTAGCGCAAAGATTTTTGCAGTAAAACTATTTATCAAATATATTATACTGAGGATAATATTTATATATTCTGTAATCGAAGGATAAATATCTACGTACCAATCACTATTTGGCAGTTCTCGTGGGATGAACTAGTGGCATAATTAAGGTTGCAAAGAATAAGTTTGCACATAACAAAAGATTGCTCCATCACTGATACATACTGGAACCATTTCCACCTGTTTTGGCAGAGGCTGCATGCTTTGAGGCACATGCAACCGAAACAATCTCCCACCCACAAGCATTACTGCAGCTCAGGGAAGTTTTGAGGCACAGAGCAAGAACAGCATGCAGCAGCTGTACTACTGCCACCTCTATATGTCATACCATGACATATGAAAAAAAGCAATGTGTTATAAAGCAGGACATGTAGTCTACACACCCACTATAAACTTCTGAAAAAAATCTGCTGCAACGTCACAGGAAACTCAACTATACCCAGAGGGGTTGGCTGAGAAATGCACTGACATTGTTTTATCCCGAGTAACTTGTACAGTGACAACTGGTGATGGAGACTTCCCTGATTAAAATAAACTAAGTGAGAAAGAAAAGGAAACTCCAGGAAACAGTAACTAAACTATGTTTTGTGTTCATAAGTCTCATAAACGAAAATAGGAACTTGACATTTAAAAACAAAAGTATAAATTAAGCACTTGGCTTTCAGCCCTTCTGAATGTTCAGTCAACCGGCGATCAGAAAAAAACTTAGCTTTGGACATCCAAATCACCTCTGGTATCAACAAGAAAGAAAAAGCAGCTTTTCTAGGCAAAAAAGGGTAACATGTAAATTCCATTGCTTTCCCATACTTCAGTGCTGTGTGGCACTACTATGACTCAGTAGACAAGCAAATTTTTTTTGTTGTTTAAAAGCAACATAAACAAAAATTAAATCATGTTCCTGAGAAACAGTCCAGAATGAAACAATATTAATGAGACACAAACACACTATCTTGATGCCACAGTCCCTTTAAACATATTTTAAAAAGAACTTTCCTCTTCAGGGAAACTCCAGGTAAAGCAGCTGCCCTGATTTTTGAGCCCAGGCAGCCCCAGAATGGAAGCTGTAGGCCGACGCAGAGAAGGGAAAGGAAGAAAGTACTTTACGAAGCACTTGCTCTATGCAGTGCGAAGCCCTGTTTTTTGGCAAACGTGTTGTTTGTACAGCTCTCAGGAGCTCAGCTCTCTGGGAAGTTCTGGGAGCTCCTGACTCCTCTGAGTCAGAGACTCGCAGGAGCCACCTTTTCGGTTTTCACTAGGTGCACAAGATGACTCCTCCACGCAGAGAGAGCGAGACTGGGATCCCAGGGAGCAGAGGCCATGTCTTGACTCTCTTGCTCTTTGCTTACGTGACCATGGCTCTCCACCCTGCCTCAGTTTCCTCACGTACAAGCTTGCAGGTGATGAAAGTGTGCTCTTTGCTAAAGAGCAGCATTCAAAACCGGGAAGGGTGCGCTGCCATTTGGGATGTACAGATGTCATAACGCAGGTCTGACTTGTTCGCTCCCCTGCTCATACAAAAATAATGTGTCGTGGCCATAAATCAATGAGTCATAACACAGCTCTAACTTGTTTACTCCATTGCTCATAGCAAAATAATGTAAGGAAGATGGATGCTTATAGGGAAGGAATTTAAGCAGTGTAGTATAGTACTCCCCTCTCCTGTATTTTAATTGTAACATAACAATAGGTATTTAAGCCTTTATTACTACAAAGCAAGGCTTTACTGTGGTTC
>NW_010522345.1:49764-69349 GCF_000687285.1 Phaethon lepturus
CTCAAGCCTTTTTCAGCATTTGGACACCCTTTAATCTTTTAAATGATTAAGTCTTACACATAAAAAAAACCCCAAAACATAACACCATTCCAGCTTACATTCTCTATGACAAACGTCCATTCTTTGTCTTCAAACTCTTCAGCGTGGGGATCCTAGAAAAACAAACCAGAGAACTTAAGTCTAAAAATAATCCAGGGTGCAAGAAATTGCAACTCAGCCAAGATTTTCATATACTCATAGAAATATTTTTACCCACTGAAGATGACATAGGAAAATATTTTAGCTGGTATGTAGGCTTCAAGGGATGTCAATAAGATGACGAGCAAGTTGGTGTAAAGCTGCCAGTGAAGATTTAATAAATACTCCTACAGATACAAATGTGAGGTTGATTCTGATAAAGACCTGTAATTCTATTTCCTTTCACCCAGGGCAAAAGAAAGATAAATCTCACATTAATTCTTAAGTTCCACCTTCCAAATAAACACAATTAATCTACATCTTGCAGAGGACAGTGGAGGAAGCCACTGCTCCCACCTGGCATGAGAAGGCATACACCTACAGCAGGGCATCAAAAACACCACCCCAATCACCTCATGCCCAGATTCCATCAGCACGAGCAAAGATCCAGTCACAGCTTCTGCACAGTACCTCATTTCACTGGAAATTTCTTAAATACCCACCTTACTTCACTAAATTTCTATTACATCACACACAAAAATTATTTTCACCAACGGGAAGATAAATAATTACTCATTTGCAACACCAGGTTTATATATTGGGCATTTGCTTCCAATTTAATGAGCTTTCAATCCAGTGCTATAGTCTATATTATGGTTGTCTGAAATTAAGAAAACAGTGGAGACATAAAGTCATTCCCTTCATGCCTCTATCAAGGATCCTACTTTTAAAAACTACTTTTTTAATATATATTTCTCTATCTATCTCTCTCATTAATTTATCATCCAATCCTAGTTCTGACCAACTGTAACAAAAGAACTTCTACCCCTCTTGCAAAACAGGTTCGCACACTGAGAGAATGTGGCTTTAGGCTTTTTTCTGACATGAAGTCTCATTTTGCTATACCTCAATTTTACCCTATTATTTCTAGTCACAGGAAACCACTCAATTATTCCTTTGCCTCTGATGCTTGCATGCTATAGACACTTGTAGATAAATGTCACTTCTCCATAATCAGCATTTGCCACCATCAAATATGAGACCCATCAGCACCCGCAGAGTTTTCTTGCTATTGTTTGGAGCCTACACCATGCACTGCACCAACTCCATCTTGCTGATGTAAGTTAGCAAAATAGATTGAGAGATTTTGCTTCTACTTTGTTTATCACCGTTAGTACCACATTTCCTTTCTTTCCAGAATACTACAAGCCTTATATTCCATCTTTACAACTCACTTTATCTTAGTCTTTGCTTTAACCATCCTTGTTTTGCTTAGCTTTACCTTTAAGTCAGACACACAATGGAAGGACTGCATCACAGTACTATATTTTTATATCACTTATTAATATTACTATTCTTTTAACTAGTTCTCATCAAATACACAAAATAAAAGATTTTCTAAGTAATGAGTTTACAGCATAAGCAAGCAGCAAAAAGAATTATTTTTTCCTTTTTCCAGCACACAAAAAACTTGGAAAGCGTGCTCTTAAATAAACCTCATCTTTGAATGAACTACAGTAACATTTCTAAGAGGATATCATCCTATCTCTTCCAACACAGTCCTTCCTACAAAATCCAGCAAAACCCAGCTGTTTCCACTGCTCTGCAGACACCCTGTAAAACGCTGTCTCTCCTTGCCGGAGGAGTCCCACTAGGCATCAACATGCTCACAGAGGGAATTCAGCAAGACATCATACCGCTGGCACCATCATTAACTATATATTTAACAGCTACAACCACAGGTGTCATATGCAATACACATTTTAAAATGCATTACTCCAACAATGGGATGTAGTTTAATTGAAAAAAATACAAGAAAGTGTTACTAGAAACTGATGTCAAAACTTGATGATTTCTTTTGATATATGAATAAACCTTTATAGATTTTTAAAAAGTCAGAATAATTTAAATACTGCAAATGAGTGTAACACACACATTGTACCATTACCCAAAAAGATAGAAGGGCAAGTAGATATATAAAAAATCATACTCAAGTATCTCTGTATTCCAATTAATGTACTAGTAAATATCAGATTACGTAATTATATAACCATGACATTAATCAGGTTTGTGGAATTCTGAGTTATGTAAATAAAGTGCATGATAACTGCTGGTTTGCTGTATCCTATATAAATTCTAAAGATATCATTTTCTGTAATCCAGCTATTAAATACTTATAATTTTCAAGAGTTAACGTAGGGCAATTACCTTTTTGTTTAATCGCCTCCTTGGATACAGCATAAAATGACATAATGAGATTTAATGGGATCATTAATCACTTTATGTTTTCATAAGCTACTCCAACATAAGTGACTAAATTCTTAAATATTTCATCCCACTCAATTTTTTTCATAACTCCCCCAAAAGCTATTAATGTAAGCTTGCAAGTTTACCTAAAACTGCTTGCAAAGTCAGGGCCTACTATTTTATCCCATGTAACACATAAAACAATCGTTATTTTGTTCATGTAAGGCAATAATCTATAAAGAAAAGCAAAGCTCTTCTATGAATGGCAATAGAGCTGATTCACACCTCTGAAGGTTACAGAATCAGGTGCTCTGTTGAGTATTTCTGATAATCTGCTAGAGCAAAATAATACTGTATAACAAAAAGCCTTCTTAATATTCAACATTTTAGCATGCACTTGAAAGCAAGTTGCGAACACTTTTGAAAAATAAACACAAGTGTATTACCTCCAGACGCCCTACCAACTACCCAGAATAAAAAATAAAAATTAAAAGCTTCAAGGACTTCTCTAATGAACAGGCTTACCAAAAGTTCAGAGAGTATGAAGTCTTTTTAAAGGTACATTTCTTGTTGGTCTTAAAATACCTCCAGAAACAGAAAACCCTGAATAAGCTTATACACATAAGCCTCGGCATTTCTTTACAACAGACAGGTAAGTGGCTTCACTCTTTTCACTAAAATGCTTTTATTAGAGTCCCAGGGAGCAGCATGCGTAGTCCTATTGCTAGCTAATTTATAACTTTATTATGTGTCAACATTAACAGATACTTACATGATTATAGTTACTACACAGCTTCTATTGCAACCACCATTTTCACCCTTTGGCCTAACATTCCCATATGTGGTCTCCATAAAAAGTGATGTTTCTATAAATCTTACCTGGCTAATCTTTCAGATTATTTTGGATTTGAAGAGGGTAAATACCAGTTAAAAAAAAACATGACAACACATACTTCCCTTACTGGCTAACCCATATTCTCCATTCATTTCCCACATAAAACTCATGTGATGAATTTAGCAAACTATTATTTGAGGACTATACAGCTGACTACTCTTTAGGAAAAAAAAATGCCATTGCAAAGAAGAATAGCCCTAGGAGTAACGGTTATAGCAGCCTTTGAAATTTTCACTGTATGACAGCCCTCCCTGATAACACAGCACACAAAACCTCACCTCACCTGCAATCAGATAAAAATAATCACTGAAAACGCGCAGCTGGAAACACCTAGGGACAAGAGTTAGACCTCATTTCCATCCTCCTTGCTGAAATAAAATAATGAAAACTACCTAAGAAGCTCAAGGAACAAACTGTCTCCAGTATTTTTCTCAGCCTGAAACTGCCTCATACCTCGCTGCAACACGGAGGGAGTTGGCAAGAGCCTTTTTTTTTTTTTAATAATGCTCATTTTACCAGATGCAGAACTACACTCTATCCAATATTCATTATGGTTTTACCTTGAATTGAAAACTGTGAGTATCTGGGTAAATGGAGTGAATAGCTTGTTGTTCCTCTTCATTTTGTTTTGTGTAAAAAAGAATCATCATTCTTAATATCAAGAGATCGGCCCCATTTTCCTGTTTCCTGCATTCACCTCTCATCATGACACTCCTTTTCAGTATCTTCAAATAAGTTTTAGAGCATTCTTTTTTCCCCCTACCCTTCTTCCATTCTTTTTTTTCCTGGTAAGACGACTTCAGTGTTCAAAAGTAATGCTGAGGTGAGAAGCCAATAGTAGGGAATTGTGCAAAGGACAGGATATTATCTTACGGTTCTCCTACAGTGAGACCTTCAGATAATAATTTCAACTCTCCTCTCAAGGTCAGTAGTGTACTTTCATCCACCAGCAAAAACCTAGCTCATCTCACATGTTTCCAGTAACTTTCCTAGAGAGATGCTGGCCCTCAACACTCAGTCCTACAAACTTTTCTTCACAATCCCACCCACCAGCTTCTTTCTGTGACTCCATTATGCCCATCCATGTGCCAACCACCCAGACAACTCTTCTGGGCTCAGTCAAGGGATGAGCAAGAAAGAATGTGTATGTCACGTTTTTCTGTTCTCTGTTGATCAGTCCATCATCAGCCCATCCAGCAAGCAGCTTTGTCAAGGATGAGATCCTTTCTATAGTGTGTAAGGTAGTTTCAGAAGACTGAAGAAAGGTGACCCTTCTCCAGTAAGTTGAATTATCTTCAGAGTTATTTCTGTATCTCTTCTAATAGGAGCGAAAGAAATATGTCAGAAAACAAGGGACTGCTCCTTCTCCTAAGCAGCAGCCAGAGCGGGTAGGGAAGATCTTCAGACTGTTAGTCCCTTCCTCCCTTCCTTCCCTGTGCCTCCTCCCTAAGCTTTCCTGGCTTTTGAAGCTTGCCTTTCAATTAGATCACTTCATACCAGCCTTAATCTTCAGTCTTTCCTCTTGGGGAATAACTACTTAAGGACTGTCATATTGAATCAAATCAAATGATGACAGGGTTTGTGATCTTCCTCTGCCAGTGACCTATAGCAGATGCTCCGGGTACTCCAGCATCTGTCCCCAGCTTTTGTACTCAGCTGTTTGAAGCTGCAGAAGACTCAAAGTTTGACCCTATTCTTGTCGCTTTCAATGCTGCTCACAGAGGTCTGGTTAGTCTAGAAAGTCACATACAACTTTGGCCAGCTTTTGTTGAGCTTCCAGAAAGCAGGGAGCTCTGAGCAGACCGGCAGAATGGCCCCTGTACATCACGACACCAAGCTTGTGACAGCTCACAATTTCCTGTAAAGCCTCCGGGCTAAAAAAGGCAACAAGGATTGACATTTATTTGTTTTTAAAATATATTTTTTACAATTAGTCCCCACGATGACCCTGGATATTTAATTATTTAACGTGCAAGTGTGCTCCCTTCCCCGAGTGTATGATTTTTTTGTATCTATCTGACACACATCTTGTCTTGCCTACAGGGCTGGGTTTTGCCTCCTATGGAACATCCTCCACAGTGTCCAGTCAAGCTGCTGGTCTCTCCTAAACTGAAATAAGTATGTTCTGAACCTGGATGTGTTATTTGCTTCTGGGAAATGGCTTTATCAAAAGGGGTTTGGTTTTGGGGTTGGGTTTTTTTTTTTTTTTTCTTCCCTGAGACAGTGTATTGGCTCTGCTGCAGTGTTGCTGGTTAGTGAATGGCCAGTTACTGCACTATAATCAAAGCACGATTGACTCAGACTTTCAAGAAAGATAATATAGGATTTATTGTGAGAGATATGTGGGGACAGGAATACATTTCACAATATAAGCCTTCTTTTATCATCTATTTTATTCTTATTTTTACTCATAACTATTTTTTTGTGTGTTTAGAAGGCTATGCCTTTAAAAAATTGGGGTTTTTTTTCAAACTTTGGAATGAAGAGCTGGTAATCTTCCCCATTGTTGCAATAGTACATTGGTGTGATAAACCACGTATATTACTGACAAGTGTTTTTTGTAATCCAATGAAGCAAAGTCCATGTTTACTCCAGAAGAACAAACATTTTTTGCTTGGGAACTTCACTTTGCTTTTAAGCTAGAAAATAATGCTGTTGCAATTTAAATCCTCACAGTACAATTGATGTTCACTTAGCTTTGCTAAAAGCACTGGGCTTGCTTGGCAGTAAAAATTTCTCATTTAAAATCTCAGTTGATACAGGTGTTTGTACATAAAACCACAGAAAAGTATACAAGCTTTCATGTATGATTGTCAACCCTTGCTAATGCAGGGACACTAAAAATGAACTTCTGGAGTGCAACCATGGAAACAATGAAAAACGGGAACTCAGCTAGCTTTTCTGGCATTTGTGGATCATTTCCATGAAAGCACTACAAATAGTGGACTTAAAATGCACAATAGGCTTATTGTTTCACCATGTTTCTTTCTCCCCATTTCAGTTGAAAAATAAAAGGCATAACCAAACATCAATGTACAGCATGGCAAAGGAAGAACTTAAACTTTCAGAACAGATTGAACTTTTTATGTAATTAGCACTTCAGCCAGCTGGATGGGTAGGAGCTAGAGCTAGTCAAGGGAAGCTGAATCAGTATGTCCATTTGATGCTTTTGCCCACATGACTCCAGAGCATCATTAAATTTTACCAGCAGCCCAGAATTAAGTGAAATGAAACAAAAAAATTTTATTTATTTGAAATGCAATTTTTCTAAATCAAGGTTATAGTCTCTTCAATATTTAGCTCTGCTTGCCTAAGAATTGTAAATACGTTGTTGGAAACAAGCTAAAACACCCAAAATAGGGATGTGCAGATAATGCAAAATATCTCGTCTGTTCACCGATCACAGGCACTTTGCTAGCCAGCTTTCAAGTGTCCACGGGTAACTACTGGAGAGGATATTCTTAACATTCTCATCAGCACTTAAAACCTCAGTTTATCTCCTAATCCTAACAGCAACACATTTCAACAGCCACTTACGAATGCACAGCCACTACTGTGTGAATCACTTCCCAAAACACATAGCTGTCTATCCTGGAGTCAGGTCTTTCCCTTCCCTGCACTTCTATTTCAAACAGCACCACTGTGCTAATTTGTTATCTGTGATTGCTACAAAGCTCTGTCAGAGCAACCTGCTCCCATCAGTGGGCTCCTGCCAGCATGGACATGGAGTCCGCAGCTTCCCTTAGCTTCTCGGGTTGCAATGAAAGAGGACAACTACTGCTTGTTAAACACCACGGCCACTCTAAGTGTACTTACTGCAGTGACAAACGTTCAGCGGTCACCCTCCTTCGCAGAGGAGTGGCCCCTAAAGGGACTTTGACAGAACTGAAAGATGAGCCATCTCTTTTTCTGAGCTTTACGGCGTTCATCATTTTCGCCTCCCTCCTTCCAGAGGAAGGAATGGTATAAATACCTGATTTGTAAGTCAGCTCCCCAAAAGGCTGCTGCAGTGTGCTACTACGTACTTCCCTTCCCAGTACTCCAGCACTGACCAGCCAATGCCTCAGCTGTGCAAAAAAATAGCTAGTTCTTTTTGACCGTCTTTGCCCAGAATGTACCAGCTACAGAAATGCCAGCTCTCCAGGCGTTAGGACATATCCCGTGCTACAGCTGAAGTGCCGCTGTAGCACTGAGCCAACAGAACCAACAGCACAGCCTGAGCTGCGCTAACACCATATGCTGCCTGCAATCACGTATCACTCACAGCTCATTCATCCGGGCAGGCTGCTGGTCTCGCACAGATACAGTGATCCTGGTGCATCACACAGCTTGCTCAAAAAGCGCTGCTCTGTACCGCACCTACACATCCTTTTAAAGAAAAAGGTGGTTTTGGCCACTTACAGGCACTTTTGTTGGAGGAGCCAGAGGATCAGTTAGAGCAGATTTACATAAAAGCTGCCTGACAATATGATGCTTTTTGCGTGATGTCAATATTTTGATTATAAAAGCCTGTGCTTGGTCCCCCAATGATCAGTGTGTACCATTCCCAGAAGACACAGTCTCTGGCGTTATTTACGCTCCTTCCCCTCTTCCCAGAGCAACCCTTGCGACGGGCAGGCTTATTTTTTGGGAGAGGAGACAGCAGTCCAGTGAACAGATCTGCCCGCACAGTAAGAGCACCGGGTAAAATTAAGGCTGTAGTAATACCTAACACCGGCTCCAGAGGCCCTTCTCTCCCCTCACTATCTGCTCCTAGCCTTTACACTCACTCACTTGGCACAGCTACAAGTCTGTTGTGCTGTACTACAAAATATAGCCCTGAAGTGGTGCAGGCAGGAATAAGAAGGTAGTGTGGGATGGCAGGACAAGGCTGGGAGACACTACTCCTAAACCACAGCATCACAGAGCTGCACCCAAGAGAAACTTAACATGTTACGTCAAGAATGAGAAGTTATCACATACACAGTCAAGAATTGTGTACATTTCTGCTTCACTTTAAATGTTAAAAATATTAAGTAACATTTACTGTGTTACATAACCATATTCAGATTATACAGACGTACAGTGTAGTCATGTAATGGTGTTAAACTTCTTAATCCAGCAGAGGCCCTTGATGCATGCAAAGGCAAACAATTTTTGTTAGTGAACTTTTGAACCCCAGTTGAAGACTATGCGTCTGCTAAAAAGAGACACAAATTTATGATAGTTAGCATCACTGGCAACCTGGGAAGTTTCTGTTCATTGGTGATCCCAAGAATAAAAAAGAAAAGGGGGAAAAAAAAAAGAAAAAGAGAGAAACCCCCCTTTTTAGGCTTAATGAACCAAGTAATAAATTCACATGCTAAGGCTAACAAGAAGCCACTTCTAAGCAGTTAATCAGGGAAGTCCCCAAGACCAAGAAATATAAATATTACTAATTAGAAAAAAGTATGTTACCCTTGCCATAAGGTGTAAAGAGAGCAATTATAAATAAGAACAACCAGAGTGTAGCTGGAGACACAACAGTAAAGAACAAGAAAGAACTAGTGGCACGAAAATCCCAGAAGCTGTCAGCCTTGCGGTCAGCCTCCTATGCTGTTACACATGCAAAATTGTATTGTTTATCTTTATGCAAAAAGGACCTTCCCCAACGATATTTGGGAAATAAGTTCTAGCATAACCATCCATTTCTCCTCCTGCTTTGCTGACACACAAAACAGCTTCTTTTAATAGAATGAATGCAGTTCCTAAAAAAAATCCCCCATAAAAATCTTATAATTCTCTGTATTACTCCAATACTCCACATCCACTCCTACAACTGCAATCACGTAAGTAGTGCGATGTTTGTGTGGCATACTAAATACTGTGAAATTAAAAGCTGGATTCTGTTTCCTAGTCAATAGCATAAGAAATAGGGTCACTGCACTGCAACTGAACAAGGAAGTCTACAAATGGCTGTGTTTTGACAACTTCTGGCTTACAGTATTTAAAGAAAGCCAACCAGACTATAACCCATGCCAAGCCCTTACACATGTACTACGTGCGCAGTTACACACGTACTAAATTCTATGCCAATGACTCGTCATAATTAGCTCAATGGGATATTTCAGTGTGTTAACTAAACTACAGAAGTAAGCTTTGGCGGGGAACAGACCATCCTTCTCTCTAGGATTTAAGCTGGGGACATAAGGTTGTGCAGCTAACAACTTAAACCCAGCAAGATTAGGCCTTTGTGATTATAATCTGACGTTTCCAAACAGAATTGTTCATATGCTGTTTGTGAAATAGGAAAGATTATGCTTTAAAAAAAAAAAAACATACCTTAAAGAGCGTCACAGTAATCTCAACATTTTCAGGAACTGGCCATACCACCACCCCACGGTATGGGTTCTTGATTCCAGGCTGCCAGCTATGAGCCTAAAGGAAGAAGAGAAACAGTTGTCTTAAAGCCATTATAAAAATGCTGACTCAACTCCCAGAGGACCCAGCATGTGCAGGTAGAAGTAACATGTTATTGACTCCAAAAAGGCTGCTCACAACTCACAAGGTCCTAAACTCTGTGTTGTTTTGGTTGGTGGTTTTTTTGTTTTGGTTTGGTTTTGGTTGTTTTTTTTTTTTTTAAGTACATAGCACAGGTCAGTACACTCAGAGCCTTGCCAAAATCAAGGCCATAAGGCCAGCGTTTCTGTAGCAAGCTGAGCTTTATTTTGTTTTTATCCAGAAGAGGGAATGCTTTTATTTAAAGAATCCTTGATGAGTGCAGCACATACTACAGGCTTAACCAGATTTAGACCTAAATAGAACTAAAAGACATTTTTATTTAAGAAAAAAACCCCAACAAAACAATTATTTATAATATAGATTAAATGCTACTAAAACATTTAAATTCTTAAACATTAATATGCTGAGGTACCTAGACCTAGAAAAGATAATGATAAAAACACACTAAAATAGACTGAGAATTTGTCTACCTTTGAGTATCAATTTGGATTGATGTATGGTCTGTATTTACATTTTAATAGTTAGTCATGAAAAATACCATGCGTGATCATTTCTGTTTCAGAGTAAGCATGCTTTTTTCCAAGCTCAATCCATTTTGTGACGCCGTAAGACAAATGAGGGAGGGATGCTGATGCACAAGTGACTGCTGAGCAGCATGGAGGTCACTAAAGGTCTTTGGAAGTTTTATCAGGAAAGAATGTACAATCTATTTACTGTTATCTGAAGACAATTAACTGGGCTTTGTTTCTTTTTTTAATACTAGAGCATCACTCACTGCAGTTTTATACTCTTTCCAACACTCAGAACTTCAGATGAAGTTTCTACACTTTGTGTTTGCAGAGTAAACTTACATAACATGACTTGGGACATCTGAAGAGAGAAATTTAAGAAAAGAGCAACTTGAAAGAGCCAAATTTCTACTATTTTTAATTACACAAATTTCAGCCTGTTCTCATTGTTCTAAAGCAGGCCTAGATGAATTTCTGAATAACTGAGCACACAATGCTGTTTATAGCTTTACTTCACAAGTGTATTTTATAAGCAAATGATGTTTTGTAAGCAGGAAAACACACCACAGTAGTTGTCATCCCCACCACAGCCACCCGAGCTCCAGCTTCATGTCTCTCCCTTCCACGGGACCTGCAGCCACTCCCTCTGAGTTGTTCTCAGCTTGCCTGATGGGGATATTCAGCAGGCAGAAAGCCTGCTGTGATCCAGAGCCAGGCACACGCTCACCTGCCCACCAGCCTGTCCTCGTGTAGCATCTTGTAAGATAAATCAACTTCGCCACAGGGGCACTCCATCCTTTTTCCAGATGCCAATTTTCATAAAACTATGTATCTGGAACCTGTGCTTTCCTGCTGGTTTTGGCCAATACTGACAATTATGCCAAACTTACAATATCCAAGGTCTAGGCACTAACAGCCTGCTCAGTTGAGGATCACTTGTTCCATTTACATAAAAAACTAGAAAATGAGCATTCACTGGTCCGGGCAAAGTTTTACTTCAAATCCTTTATCAGCACTACCTCCAACCAGGAGAGTTAGTGAGAAACAATAAACACACACACAGATATATAAGATTTTCTGTCACTGTGACAGGCATGTCACTGAAAGCAAAAACCAGGAGACAAGCCCTAGCTAATGAGCTTTTAAAGCAAAGCTGTTCTGTGATCAGCTGAATGTTATTAAATCCTTGTTTGGCTTTTTAAAATAAACACTGTACCACATAAACAGCATGACAGAAAAAAGACAACATCAAAACTACATCTGGGTTGTTGGAAAGGAGAAAGGAAAAGAAGAACGCAAAGGGAGGAAAACACAGGGGAAGGGCTAACAATGACAATAATTTAAAATTAACATGGAGAGTGTTATTCTAACACAATATTCCTCATGTCAGGGACCTCTGTCCCGCAGTTTCTTAAAGTTACACCTGGCCTATATAAAAAAAAAAAAAAAATATATATTTTCAGCTCCTGAATTATAAGCCTTGACTTTGATATGCGAGCTGGATCAGGCCACCTTTGCACAGCAGAATTGCCAACACTTCCAGACAGGTGATTGCTGCCAGGGCTCAGTCAAGGCAAGGCACTGCATCTGCACAGTTCATTTCCAACCTAATCCTCACTTTTAACTCAATTTCCCACTGGGTTGTGCCTTCTAGAACCATCTTCTCCTCATCTCCTACTAGTTTTTACTAGCCGTCTCCCCTTGTCTCTGAAGCCCAGGCAAGAGCAACAGCCAAGCAGAAGTGAACACTGGCAGCAGATGCCTCACCAACAGCTCCCCGCCCCCCCCTGCTCTAGGCTCATCTCCTAAATCTGAGAGACGAGACCCATGGCCTGGAAAGAGAAGAAATGCTCTGCTGCATTTCAAGGAGAAACTCAACTCCTCTCTTTTTCTGCCAATGGAAAATGAGAGGAGAGGACATAACATGAAAGCTCTTTTAAATCAGGAAACAGGAGCTACAGGAGGGGTTGCTGAAATACCCTATAAATAGAGTGGGACTGTGAATGACATTGTCCAACCTACGGCATTGCTCTGGCACAAAACTGCTGACTGTTAAGAGGAAGAAAGTTGTTTAAGAAAGGACATGGAAGTGAGCCTACAGACTCACATGGGCGTTTCAGGCTACTCAGTTTTGAGATCTTTCCCCAGTTTTCTCTCTAAAACAATCCAGACAGCCTGCTTTGCCATCTACCGCACGTGATGTTGTGAACATTGCAACAACCGTTCTGCTGTGCTTGAACTGGAAAGACAGCCTCGATATCTCTGCAGTTTTGGCCTTTGCTTCCAATAAGAAGGGAAGAATCTTTAAAAATAGATTGAAATCAGCAATTTACAGGACCAGGTAAATTTGAAGTGTTCAGTCTTCCACATGACAATGCACATACAACACACCAAAGGGCTTACAAACTGTACTCAAAATTAGTGAAACACTCCTGAAAATAGTAAATCTGCTGCCAAGCAGCCTTCAGTAGTCAATGATTTCAAACATAGAGAGCCTTCTGATGTTTTTGCAAATTCTTAACATTTAGTAATACTTAAGCTATTATCAGCAAGGTACAGACTCTCCACTCTTGGCAAGTGTCCACTTTTTGGTTGCATGAAACAGCAGAGTCTCACACACTTCTCTCACCTCATGCACAGAGTAGACAAACTCGAGTCTTGTTCTCCAGTAGTTTCTGCTGGAGAGCACAGAGTGGGCTTACTTTTACAAGTGGGCTTAACTGCAAAAGTAACATTTCTTAGCATTGCTAAAACTGTTGTACCAAACAGTGAAACGATACAGCAGATTATAAAGCAGCTCTATCTCATTCAACATATGGCAACACATTGACTGAACAAAACATGAGACCAGCTCATCCAAGGGCTGCCTTTGGTACACCACCTTTCCTTTTAATTACCCACCAGGGGCTGACCTTGACCATATGAAACTGCTTTCCACTCTGCAGGCAAACTTGGATGGCGGCAATTAACAGAGATGCTAGAGAAGATGATGACATTGCACAGCTTTCCAAAATACAAATGCATTTCTGCGAAACTTAGAACAAACCAGATAATTTTATAAGCACTGTTATTTTTGAAGCACTCTCCTCCAATCTAGAAAGCCGTTACTATCAATTCTCTGTAACATAAGAAAGTGTATAAATACTTATAAATCCAGTGCCACCCTCTTAGAGGGAGGAGGGGGAGGTAGCAAAACCAAAAAATCCTACCAAGCCTACACCAGAATTTTTTAGCCAGTTCAGGGGGGGTGGGGGGTGGAACAGACTATAACCCTCCCTTACAGTCACTGCTCAGCTTGTCTAGATTATCTTTTAAATCTGAATAAAAAATGATACAGTTGAAGAGAGCCTCAAATCAGGAACTTTGGTTTCAAACATGAAGTTAATAAATGCCACCACCAGCTGTTCACAACTTCACTATGAAGACGACAAGACAGATGCAGACAAATCAGCTAACTAAAGTACGTCACGGAAGTCACTACCCCAGCCCCTGCTAAGTAGGGGATTTCATGACCTGGCACATGCGCCATTCCTATCACGACCAACTCTGCTTACTGCTGCTTATACTTTTCTTTGTCTCTACAAAAATCTCTTTCCTGACCCTTCAAAAATAAAATACTACATTATTTCATGAGCCTACCCTTCCAGATGCTTTATGTTACCCATCTGGTTTCTCCCTTCTTCACTACCACCTCATCTCATCCTGCCTCTGTTGTGCAGGATAATTGCAAGTTACTTTCCCGTAAGATCCTAGAGTTGACCATAATATTTTAAGCTTGCTGTGACAGAACAGTTTACAATTATGATTCAAAAATATGTTCTTATAGCCAAGCCCTCAATATTGTTTTTTAAAAGCAAAAGTCAGAAGCAGACCTACCATTATTCCTCACCTGCAGCCCCAGGAGTGGCTTTATTGTGAGCCAGCGAGCTGCTGCTTTTTTTTCCCTGATAAAATTTTTGCCAACTGCCTATGATCAGACCAGCTCTGCTACTTGCCTCTGTGACAGGCTGTTCAGGGCATAGGAGACAAGCAGGAGCTCAAGTGGCTCCAACAGTGCTTAGAGCAGCTCTGCTTGTAAGGATAGTCCCTCTTCTTCAGTGTTATCCAGACAGAACACTTAGACAGCAAGAGAAGATAAATAAATAAATAAATAGCTCGAAGAGGAGGAGCTGACATTAAGCAGCCAGATCCTTCATCTGGTGTCACCACGCCAGCAGGATGGCTTGTGAAGACTGAGCATTACTCCAATTTGCTCTGTGTGACGAGTCCCACCAAAGCCATACATCATCTGGGGACAGCCAGAGATCAGTATGATCCAGCTGCTAACAGACCCACTGGAAAAGGAATGGACCAGGAAAAACTGCCGATTCCCCCACACCAAAGGAAACCTCAACTGGCAGTTTTCGGATGGCTGCTTCTTCTGTACCATAGCTCAGTATCACAAACGGAAGAGAGAAATTAAAGACCGTAGTCCAGACTACAGCTTGCATCCCCATGATCATTTTGAAATCACTGTGCTTGGCCCTCCAGTTAAAGAGGCTGGGCACCAGAACAATGCTCCCATCGCCCGCCCGCCCTGGGATGTGGTCCAAAAAACCCAGCACACACCAAAGAAGAAAGTTCAAAGCCCTGGAAACGCGAGGCAGCTCTTGTTCAACCCATTGCTGTAAGAGTCCCTTGAGAGTAGACGAAGAAACTAGCGGATTGCCACCAGTCTTCCCATTAATATCTTCAATTCATCATCATGCACATGTGTTACAACTGTAATTGTGTATGTAATGCATAAAACTAATCACGTATTCATGCCGAGGTTAGAGGGATGGGGTGCTAGCGAGGCCCCTCAGCCTGTTGCACCAGAGAAAGACCCCAGAGGTACTAAGGGGTGTTCCTCTAAGAGGATGACACAGTCGACAGCCACAGTCTACACCAATGCATGCAGCATGGGCAACAAACAAGAGGAGCTGGAAGCCACTGTGCTGCTAGAAAGCTACTACCTGGTTGCCATTACTGCAACTTCGTGGAATAAATCCCATATAGGACATACCATAGAAGTATGGCTATTGATGGCTACAGGCTGTTCGGAAGGGACAGGCGAGGAAGCAGCGGTGGAGGTGTTGCCCTCTATGTCAAGAAATGGTTAGATTGTGAAGAGCTGTCTCTGAAGTGTAGCCATGAACAGGTCAAAAGCTTATGGGTAAGAATCAGAGACCAAGGCAACAAAAGGAACCTTGTGGTTGCCATCTACTACAGGCTGCACAATCAAGGGGAGTCTATAGGTGACGCATTCTTACTCCACCTACAGGACGCATTGCGCTCGCAGGCTCTCGTCCTCCGGGGGCACTTCAACCACCCTGACATCTGCTGGAGAAGTAGCACGGCGAGCTGTAGGCAATCCAGGAGACTCTTGGAGTGCATGGAGGATACCTTCCTATGCCAGGTAATAGACAGCCCTACCAGGATGCGATACTGAACCTGCTGGTCACCAATGCATGTGAGCTAATTGGTCATGTCAAGATTGGAGGCAGCCTGAGCTGCAGTGACCATGCGCTGGTGGAGTTTGCAGTCCTGAGGGATGTGGGACAGGCAAAGAGTAAAGTCAGGACCCTGAATTTTAGGGAAGCAAACTTCCAGCTCTTCAGGGAGTTAGTCAATAGGACCCCCTAGGAAACTGCCCTCAGGGACAAGGGGGGTGAACAGAGCTGGCAGATCTTTAAGGATGCTTTCCATAGAGCACAAGAGCTCTTGATCCCCATGTGTTAGAAGTCAGGAAAGGAAGGTGAGAGGCCAGCATGGCTGAGTCAAGACCTGATGGGCAAACTAAAAGGCAGGAAGGAAATGCACAGGCAGTGGAAGCAGGGACAGGTATCCTGGCATGAGCACAGGGACGCTGCCCAGGTGTGTAGGGGTGAGGTCAGGAGGGCCAAGGTGCAGCTGGAGCTGAACTTGGCAAGGGATGCAAAGAATAATAAGAAGGGCTTCTACAGGTATGTCATCCAGAAAAGGAACGTCAAAGAAAGCGTACCCCCTTGATGAGCAAGGCCGACAAACAGGTAACAATGGACGAGGAGAAGGCTAAGGTACACAACAACCTCTGCCTCGGTCTTCACTGGCAACCCTTCTTCCCACACCTCTCGAGGGGATGGACTGCAAAACAGGGACTGAAGGAGCAAAGTCCCTCCCACTCTAAGAGAAGATCAGGTTTGAGACCACCTGAGAAACCTGGATATACACAAGTCTATGGGACCTGATGAGATACATCCCAGAGTCCTGAAGGAAATGGCTGATGTAGTTGCCAAGCCACTCTTTATGATATTTGAAGAATCCTGGCAGTCGAGTGAAGTCCCTGGAGACTGGAAAAAGGGAAACATTGAACCCATTTTTAAAAAAGGTACAAAGGAGGACCCTGGGAACTACTGACCCATCAGGCTCACCTTTGTGCCTGGGAAGATCATGGAACAGATCCTCCTAGAAGCTATGCTAATGCTCATGGATAACTGGGAAGTGATTTGGGACAGCCAGCATGGCTTCACCAAGGGCAAGTTCTGCCTGACCAACCTAGTGGCCTTCTATGATGGAGTGACCACATCAGCAGACAAAGGAAGAGCTACCCTGGACTTCTGTAAGGCTAAATTGGAGAAATAAGGATTTGATGGGTGGACTGTTAGGATATGGATGAGGAATTGTCTGGATGGTCACATCCAGAGGGGAGTGGTCAATGGCTCAGTGTCCAGATGGAGATCAGTGAGGAGGTGATTCTGCCCCTCTGCTCTGGTGAGACCCCACCTGGAGTCCTGCATCCAGCTCTGGAGCCCTCAGCACAGGAAGGACATGGAGCTGTTGGAGTGGATCCAGAGGAGGGCCACCAAAATGCTCAGAGGGCTAGAACACCTCTCCTGTGAGGACAGGCTGAGAGAGTTGGGGTTGTTCAGCCTGGAGAAGAGAAGGCTCCGGGGAGACTTTATTGCAGCCTTCCAGTACTTAAAGGGGACCTATAAGAAAGATGGAGACAGACTTTTTAGCAAGGCCTGTTGCAATAAGACAAGGGGTAATGGTTTTAAACTAAGAGAGGGCAAATTTTGACTAGATCTAAGGAAGAAAGTTTTCACAATGAGGGTGGTGAAACACTGGAACAGGTTGCTCGGAGAGATAGTAGATGACCCATCCCTCGAAACATTCAAGGTCAGGTTGGACAGGGCTCTGAGCACCCTGATCTAGTTGCAGATGTCCCTGCTCATTGCAGGGGGCTTGAACTAGACAACCTTAAAAGGTCCCTTCCAACCCAAACCATACTATGATTCTATGTATTACTGCTAAACAGCTATAGAAAGACTGCTAAGCTTGGAAAATGAGCAAAACCTTGACTCCCCTAGAAAACAGATTCTCTAGCACTGGGCTATCTGTTCAAACAATTTTACACATACACATTCATGACATACTCCTTAAATACATTATTCATGCTATTTCTTTCACCAAACATTGCCCACTGCCCACAATAGATGATGCTCAGCTAAAAAGCTTCTTCCCCTTCTCATCAAGCAGTTTCTGACCCAAGAACGGAATGCAGAGTTATTTTTCTCACAGTTTTCTGGAATATCCATCACTGCTACTCAGAATGTCACGAAAATTTAACTTTACAGGATCCCTGGAAGAAAGAAGGGTATTACTGCCCCCCAATTTACCAACAGCGAAAGAATAGCCAGTTTCCACTAATTTGGCATGGCCTGCTTAAATCAGCAACTACCTTATTTTATAGGGGTTAAGCATGGAACAACCTTTTGTTTTGTCTTCCAAAGCAGACTTTTTTCACTTCAATTGTAATAATGGCTGCTCAACACTGCTGCAAGACAGTCCCCCAGACACCAACAAAATATAAAAAGATATATATATATAAAAAGATACATCAATTCTAGCTTTAATACTCTATCTACCCTCAGTCAGGAACTTTGTAGATGAGGATGGGACAAAACTGAATCCCCTAAGGCAGCATTTAACCATGTAACAGTGGTCAAATGGTTAAATAGTTAACAGTGGTTACACAGTCTTTTCTGTTCATGTCCTATACCTTCTTTAACAAACATCCTCTAACCTCTGTCGATTTAACAGTTTCGCTCACCACTCGGTCCTCACGTTCTCTCTAACCACTGTCTGCTTAACAAGGCAGCAATGCTGTAGGAAAACAAATTTGCAGTTGCCTTATTGAAGGCTATCTCATATGCCTAAAAGGGTACACACTGACCATTAGAATGACTCATCCTAATTTTGACCACTTGCATTTGTAGGCCAACATAATTTTCTTACTTTACTAACAAGCCAAGAAGCCCTAAAAGTGCCATTACTGAACCGTGCTGGTCCAAGGCAGTCATCGGCATGTCAGAGTTAAAACATGCCTTTGTAATTCCAGTCAGTGAAGAAGCTGGTAGTGACAGGTAGGCTGGCACTAGGCAATGAAGTAGCCAGAAAAGGCAACAGATTGCCAAGGACAGCAAAACAGGTGACTCAACTGCTGCTTTGTTGATGGCATACCCTTGAAAAAAGCCGGGCAGGCTGTTGTTGTGGACAACAAGGGATCCTTTTTACTCCCTGTCCCTCTGCTTCTCTTGACTCTGCTAATTTTCAGGTTCTTTCCCTGTTCCCAACATTGCTCCTTCTCCTCTGTGTTTAAATAGTTTTTCGTAAATCTGCAGCAGAAGTGCTGAAATCACAGGCAAAGCACCTTCTTTCAGCTTTGATACAAAAAGGATCTTTGAAGAATAATTCTGTCAGGCTCTCAGAAGCAAGTGCAAATTTGATGCTTCAGAGGTGTATAATTCAACCATAAGCCTGTATGTGTTCACAGGAATAGCAGAAAGTACCTCCTTGACATCATGGCAGCATCTCTTTTCAATTTGAAATTTCTTAGTTCAAAGCCTGGAAATGCAAGAGCATCTCAGTGAAATGAAGGTAAACATATTTACAACATATTTTCCCTTGTTCTACACTAGAATGAAGACATTCCTCCCCCACTCAAAAAAAAAAAAAAAAAAAAAAAAAAAACCCAAAAACAACAGGCAAAAGTCCAAAAGCCCAGGGCCTGAAAATCTGGGAGCAACATGCCAATGTGACAGCATACCAAAGAGGAAGAATTAAGCAAGTCCACTGCTACAAGCTCTACGTTCTGTAAACTATGGAGGCTGGTAACCATATAAATGAGGTTTGAAAAGTTGAAGCAAGCCCCATCTACCTGATTTTGAGGACAGATAACATTTGCAACAGCAGACTGGTGACACCACCACCCCCC
>NW_010522345.1:69368-90189 GCF_000687285.1 Phaethon lepturus
TCATTTTGGTTCTACGATTGCTCAGTAATTCTGCCAAATATAGTAAGACTGCAAGTCACCATCTTCTGTAAACTCCTGGCACACACAATGAAGATGCCCAGCTACACAGAGTGTCCTTGTCTTGACACGCCTCTCGAAAAGCATCAAAATCAGACTTGCCCAGAGAGAGGTGACCCCAGAATAAAGCTGTAAGTAACTTAAATCTGCATTAAGGTCAGTAACTGCTGGATACATTCATGGTCCTGTATCTATCCATCAGACTGCCATTTAAATGCTGTTTCTAAATAGTTATTGCTGTTCATTTGCAACACTAAAACTTACTATAATTTTATGTATCTACAGCTCCTACCCATGTTTCCCACAGTAGCAATTAGAATATTCAGACTCCTGCACAGGACACCTCCCGTGATTTCTCCTTATTGAGGGACCACTCTAGTAGTTTACCTGGAAAGAGAGTATGTGGGCCAGGTGGCATATCAAAATCATAGAACACCACAGAAGTAAGGGCTTCAAAGGATGTCAAGAACTCAGCTTTCAGCTCAACAGTATCTTAAGATTACATTAGCTAAGTAGGCCAGTTTCAGTTTACATCCATAGCACCATTATACCATCTTCCAAGTTGTACCACATTTTTGATGACATCTTTTGTACTTACCCAGTACAAGAGAGACATGGAGCTACTGGAGAGAGTCCAGCAAAGGGCCATGAAAATGTTTAAAGGACTGGGTCATCTCTCACAGGAGGAAAAGCTGAGAGATCTGTGACTGTTTGGCCTGGAGAAGAGAAGGCTCAGGGGGATCTTATAGATGTATATAAATACCTGAAGGCAAGGTGCAAAGAAGACCGAGTCAGGCTTTCCTCAGTGCTGCTCAGTGACAGGACGAGAGGCAGTGGGCGCAAAGTGAAACAGAAGGTTCCCTCTGAACATCAGGAAACACTTTTTCACCGTGAGAGTGTCCAAGCACTGGCACAAGTTGCCCTGAGAGGTTGTGGAATCTCCCACCTTGGAGATATTCAAAAGCTGTCTGGACACAATCCTGGGCAACCATCTTTAGGTGGGCCTGCTTAAGTGGAGAGATTGGACCAGATGACCTCCAGAGGTCTCTTCCAACCTCAACCGTTCTGCCAGTCTATGAACTAACATAGGGATATCCCTCATTATCCCTAATGATCTGAAAAGTTCAGAAAAGAAATCATAACCTCAAAAAAAGTCTTTACAACATCTTTACAGTAAGGTAGGACCTCATCCCGCTCCTCCTCCTTCTCAAAGAAGCTGAAAACCATAGAAAATTATTAATGCTTTGTACTCACTGAGCCCAGTGTCCATCAAAAATAAAATACAATGAAATATTCATTTGACTTGCTTCCAAGAACGCAATTAGATGAAACAAATATGTTGCATAAAGTCTTTTAATGGCAGGATGACTAAGAGATCAAGAACATTTATTGATCTACAGTCTTGGACCCAAACAGCTCAAATCACATCAACTACCTGAAGCTTTTAAATTAACTCTATCTTCTGCCCAGGCCTCAGGGCCACTCAGCCTCTTTCAAAGTACCTTTGTGGGATCTTACTAAGCATGAATTAACTAGTTAGCAAAAGACTTTTCTGAGTCTCAGGTAAATCTGCCACTTTATCCAAGAGTTGCTTCTACTGCCTGGTGACCAAAAGAGAGGACGCTCACGGGAGGACACATCCTGGAACTTTATGGCCCAACTGAAAAACTTCAAGCCTAAAAAGCTGAGCTAGTGTCAGAAAATCCTCTTGCCTCAGTGAAATGTTACCACTGGAGCCTACAGCATCATGCCCATAACACCACAGGCAGAAGACCGTCACTTCACAAAGCCCTACTGGACTTCTGTTTCTGAACCTCAACAAACTAGTCATTAACAACAAATACCTTGCTTTTCACTAAGCTTTTTAGGGTTACAATGCCTGTGTAAGTATTGAATTTACTGTTCTATTTACCTCTTCTCTCTCTGTTCTACGGAAATTAAATTAAACTAATATAGAAAAGTGATCATAGGGTAAGCCACAACAGACACCATATATCAGCAGCTACTACCTAAATATACACCATGCTATAAATTCAAGGTAACTTGAGCTAGTTTAATCTTTAATGAAAGGGGAATAGTCTGACTGGCTTTACTGAAGGGTACAAACATGGAACAGGAACAGTTATCTTGCAAAAGGTGCCAGACTAAGTTCACACCCTTGTTTACTCACCAGTTAACACCTCTGGGTTTTCATACCCTAAAGCAAAATTTAAGATGCACACACTGGAGTAGACATTTGGTTGTACACTCACTTTCAGTCAGTAGCTAGTCTTTAGATAAAACAGCTCAGAATAGCTTAGACCTCAAGTTAAAAGACAAAATACATAAATTATGCAGGACAATCAGAAAAAGTAGTCAGAAAAAGAGCAGTACCATTAAAAAAAAAAAAACCCAAAGTCTCTCCTGACTAGGGTAGGAAACTCTATCACTTTTTTTAAACATTTCAGTTCTTCAACACACAATCACTTCATGATATCTTCTCTGTTGTGTGTGCCCTCTCTCTGCTGCCCCAGAGTTCTTGGAAGTATCATTTTGAGTTACACACATACACCATAAAAAGGAGCTTAGACCATACCTAACCGAAGTGATAAAGAAATATTAAAAGGCTGAGCTACAAAACTTCCCCATTGGACAAGAGTACTTGCCATAAGCCCAAGCAGGGCAAAAGGCAACAGCTGTGGGGAAAGGGAATGAGCAAATGCAGCTCAGTTATCTTGAAGAGGAGATGCTCCTGGGATGCGAGGAACCCAGCACATGCTCCTTCCCCCCTGCAAACCTGGACAGTGGTTAGGACACTTCTCCCCAGCTCATTTGCGTTGCCCTTCTCAAGCTTTTGGGCAGATGGGAGACAGCCCTACACCAGAGGACACAAGGCAACAAAAGAAATCCTGCAATACCACCAGCATTCAAAGGCCTTTGCTTGCCCGCTCTATGCATGTCAAGCTCCCCACCTCCCTGGGCAACAGCAACTGACTGCTAGGGTTGACAAAAGATTTTAATCTTATTAGTTAATAACAATCCCATACAAGACATTGTCATGCTAGACACCACAGATTTTTAGAAATGCTTGCCATTTGTTTCAATCTCAGTGTAAACGGAGAGTGTTGTGGGTTCTTTTTAAGCTTCATTTTCTACAGAAACTAAGCCACACATCCAGACTGTCTCGCCTTTCCCTTCACCCCAGACCCAAAGGAGTCCCGGTAGAGAACAACTGCATCTTACTGTCAGAGCAGTAAAATTCAGCAGTCTATAGACAAACTGAGCACCATTTAACAAGGAGACAGTAATCTCATAAGGCTTTCAGATTTCTTACTGCAGGAAGAAAAGTAAGGTGAAGCTCACAGAAGAGGGCTACTCTGCTTGCAAAAACTTTTACACCTCAGAAAACCCAACCGCATGCAAGACACTTCATGAATGCCCAAATACTGGATAGACTTCACTTGGAGCTTCCCTTTCCTCAGGCTACCAAGTCATTAGCCATAAAACGCAAATTCACATGGTTCCTCACAGTGTTCGTGGAAGTAAATTGTTAAAAAATAATTCAAATATAGATTACTGGCTGAAAGAGCCTGTGTTTATTCTTTTTCATTTGTAGTATTTTCAAAGTGTGAAATAGCCTCTTATTCAGTCTTCATCTCCCTATTGCAGCGATGTCAGATTCTTTATTACTTTTTTATTATTATGTTTAATACACTTCTAGTAGTGAAACAGATTCCCCTTTCTAATTAGGTCTATCAATGAATAACTGAAATTGATGAAACTGATGATGATACATGTCATCAATATCATATCATGATGATACAATTCAGCTATATAAATAACCAAAGCTGAAAGAGTTAAGTGTTTCCATAAATTAGCGTTGACATCAACAGTGGATTATTGTGAACTTTACAGCTAAACTGAGTTAAAAAAAGAAAAACAATTAAAATTTTTCTCATTTATTTGGCTACTCCCCACACTCAAGAAACCAGTCCCTCAAACAGCTGACCCTTCTTGTCACTGAAGTTGGGACTTATTAAGCAATCAACTAACCTTAGAGGATTTTCTTCGGCTTCTTCTTGTCCAAACCACCACTAGTTTATCTGGCTGCCTGTGAAGATAAGGAAGAAGCAGCTTAATTTACAACAAGATTAATATATAAACAGTTTATATTAAAACTCTTGCAATACATAAGGTCAACCTTAGTGGCTACATTATCTCTTAAAAATAGCTCATCTAAAAACCACTCTCAGCATCAGTCATTTCACAGGAAAATATAATGCTATATTTTTAGAAAAAAGCTGTCTTCCAATCTAACGTCAACTTTCCAGACTAATGTCATCCTTCTCCTCCTGCTCTCCTTGGCGGTGGGCATTTCCCCAGAGCCAGTAGCACATCCGAGCAGAAACTCTTCCATGGGGCAGAGAACAGAATCCAGCCTCTTTAAAGACACCTTGGAAACAATCCAGTACCCAAAATAAATATCAATGCAAACTTTAGTTAGAATTTCAAAGCAGACGTATTGAAAAGGTACTGCTAAGTAGCAAAGAAAACAGGCAATCTCACTTTTTCACCCCCAAAAGAGGGTTTTTTTTTCCTATTTGAATATCTCAAACTAGAAGAGAATCGAGTCCTGTATTACTCCTCAAAATCTCCTTGGATGACCACAGACAGGTAAGCCATCGCTTCCTCAACTTTCACTCAGAAGGACAAGCATGCCGAAATTCAGCATGACTCTTCAAGCAATTGTTTATTTGGTGTTTCTAATGAATATGCATAGAAACTTAAATAAAGGCTACCTCCAGTACAAATTATTGGCTCTTTAAATTTCTTAAGATTTATTTCTTGATTAACAGTTACAGCCCTATTACTTCTACCTTATTAATTTTACAATTGTCTTTGAGTGATTTTTTTTTTTTAATTGATCTAACTTCCAGGCGCGCTTTTTTTTTTTTTGGCCCATGATACACTTCTCATTGTATGACCACACTTCTGGTCCCATTTCCAGACCCATGACCCTTCTTCCGAAGACTCCTGACCCTCCATTCCAGCTTTGTTTCCTGGCTGATGACCCAACTCCCACCCGCAAGCCTGACTGCAAAGCCACCCGCAAACAATTTTCAGTGCAGTTCACATTTCCATTTAAAAGTGCTAAAACTGTGACTCCACCTGGAAAATAAAATTGCTACTCAAGAGTTTTGAGACACCAGTGTAAGAATCCTTGCATTTCTAAAGCCAATAGCAAAACCTGTTTCATGTTAAAAAAAAAAAAAAAAATTCGGGGGGGGGGGGGGGGGGGGGGGGGGTTGCCAAAACGGCTGGGGGGGGGGGGGAGGGGTGGTGGATGTTACCAAGAAAAAGTCAAGATACAATACACTCAAAGCATTCATTAAAACATGTGCCCAAAATGATCCACACAAGTATTCTGAAAAAAAAAGCAGTGTTCACACTGCTTTCCTAGTACTTCATCACAGGGAGACTGTATCTACTTCATAACTAACTTTTCAAATTAAAACCCAACGGGTTTAATAGTCCAAGAGCTCTTTTTAAGCATTGAAGTGCTGGCTACTATATTATATACCTTCCCTTGAAGCCGTTCATCATTTCTGCAGGCTGCAGTAAAACTACTACATCACCTATGATTCACATTTAAACCCCACCAGAACTAAAGTTCCCCTGAAAAAAAAAGAGTTAAAAGGCAAATCCTGTGAAGGAAATGAGGACACCGGCTTTTATTTGCTATTCTGTATTGCGCCTTACTCCTTTAATATATCCCTTAATTTTCAGGTTGGAATAAATTGAAAGAGAAATAATCTACTGCATTTTAAATTGTGCAAATTCACTTTTACGGCTTCTTTAGGTGACCTAAACCATGGCTTGGCTCTGCTTGCAGCTTCTCCTGCAAAATCTTGCTTGTACTTAGCTTAATCCTGTTGTACTTAGAAAGCTCTTTGCTCACTTGGTATTGGGTGCGTTAGGTTCTCAATTGGCACAACACCCCCATTACCTTTGATGGGAGCTGTGTTTGTGCCACCAGGGAAAAAAAAAAAAAAAAAACAAACACCACACACACACACACACAAGCGATTTCCTTGAAGCAAAGCAGTCCAAACCCACACCTACAATCAACAATTTCTTCTGGAGTTATTTCACTTTGCACTTTAAAGCTGACTTATTCTCATTTCAGAAACTAGCTCATGAAATTTAATTAATAATTTAATTTAACTGTGACTCATTCAATCCTGATCTTGCCTCTGAGCACAAAAAAATGCCAAAATTGCAGGGCGGGGGGCGGGGCTGGGGAAGAAACCCTCCTCCTAAAAGAAAAAAAAAAAAGGAAAAAGAATATGTATTTCCGCAGTGCTGGCAGCTACACTGAAGACAACCCCCCTCCAAGAGTGGGACTGCATCCCAGGAGTCACACAAATAGCAGCTTCAGTAGGAAGAGGCAGGACAATGCCTGCAGAGGTTAACGGGAAGAGCACAGGTCCATGCTGCCACCAGCTCTCCACCTCTTCTCCCTCTCACCTAAAGGGACCCAGTGCTTGGCAGCATGTCCCCTCCCTGTTTCTTCTCTCCAGGGCAGCCAGCCACTATACTTGTGGTGGCCTTGGTCTGCTCAGGTGTACAGGAATACCTGCTATCAGAAACACGTAAGAGACAGAAAGACGTTCTTCATGGTATACTTAGTAGATCGTGAAAACATCCAATGCATGGATTTCAACAGTAAATTTCCACAAGTTTTCATCAGAAGAGCACTTGGCTGTCCAGAGATCCTGTGAGGGAGGCTAAGAAGGATCCTACCCAGGTCCCTTTCTATCCTGCAGCTCCAGCTCAGGTAACAGTGATGCCGCTTTGTCCTTCTAGTTCTGTTTTGATCTTGTCATCTTTATCTTGGCATCAAAAGTGATTTTTTTCTTGCGATGGCACTGGATCATCTCCCCGGAGGCAACATGCCACAAGCTGGAAAAGTGAAGCAGCACATCCAGCTCCACATGGTGCCAATATCTAAACCAGGAGGCCAGCCTGGACGGAGATGGCCCAAGAACAGTTATACACGTCTGCAAACAAATGGGCCAAGAGAAGGAAGACAGCAAAGGATAGTAAGGAAACAGGAGGAGTGTCAGTGTCAGCGCCAAAGAGAGTCAATTCAAAGTAGGAATGAATCCACATCTCCATTCCTGCAACACAGATACTTTTTCATTACAGGGTACTCTAGAAGAGACCGAGCCATGGCTATGCCAAGTGCCTCAAAAAAACCAAAAGAGTGAAGAAGAGGCTATATGTAGATACAACACAGTTATTCTGAAAAACTAAGTAGCATAAAACAATTGTCAAGGGTTGACAAGCCTTGATACAGAAATCCTTCCAAGACTGGACAGAAAAAAAAAACCCCAAAAAACCCCACAGAGAGAGGCAGTAAGACAGGCAGTCATACTGGTATGACATGTCCCAGGTTGGTAACTGACCGTACGTTTAATTCTAATTCTTTCATTTCATTTTAAAACATGCCGTTGCTTGCTTGGCTTTTACACAGGTTGTCAGAGACAGCTGGTGCTTCAATGCAGTTCTCCAGCAGGAGCTCCATCTGCATCACATACACACACAGTTATCACCAAGCCTGGATTTATTTCCCAATTTTGAAAAACTCCCTCTGCAAGAAACATAAAGAAATACACTAACATGAAAACGCCAGCTAGAGTCGCAAATCAAACTGAGAAGACCAAGCCACACCATGGAAGAGCATGACCAGCACTTGCTTCCTCTAGGCTCTTTCACCAGCATATTTATTTAAGTATTGAGTATACTTCGCTCCTTCAGTGTCAAGTACGAAAGAAATCCACCTCCAGAGGTACTTTGCTCAAACAAAACGAGGAAGGTCATCACCATATGGAGACAGAACATTTAGCGAAATGGAATGGGAAGAGAAGGGAAAAAAAAATCCCGAAGGATGAATTTTCCCACTAAGCATACTATATGCTTAACTGAAATAGAACACAAAGAGCAGCACTTTTTTTAAGGGATTTTCTTCAAGACAGTCACAAATCCAACAGTTTAAAAATATCTCCTTAGAACTGTTTCACAAACGAAGCCAAGAGCAAGCTTCTCTTCTACAATCTGTTCATTGCTCTTTTATGCCAACATAGTTCTAGAAGAAAAAGCCCAACCCATATTTTAATCAGCAAATTTGCATTCAAGGTTATTAGTGATGTCTCAGTGCTAGGAAATGGCCAAAACCACCTAATGCACTTTGCTCATTTTAAAACATGTAAGTAATATTGCCTACTTCAGACTTCTCCCTCCTTCAACATCATAAACCTCGGCTGCTTATTAACCAATGATAAAAGCAAATTAAATCCCTTCTGAAGAATTAGGCTGAAGACCAGTTTTAGTATCCTTTATAAGTTTACGAAGTAAACTCAGAGATCACTCCAAATACAAAATCCACAATAGTGCAAGCTGAACAAATACTAATGGTCAGCAATTAAAAAAAAAAAAAAAATTCCCTGTGCTGCACAAACAACGTTTCTAATTCTTTTGAACCCACCAGCTTTTAGGTAGTCACTTACTGAGCTCCAGCAAAGCCAGTATGTTTAAGGCAAGGAATAACACACCGCTAACCCTAAGAGGATGGTATTGGGGTGGGGGAAAGAACTGGGTTTTAGCTGAACTGCTACACCTCCACACTAAGTAATTGCTTCAATCTATACAATTCAACACCACCAATCTTTCAGTGGGAGTTTTTAATATTGTACTGGAATGTGACATGACTGGCTTGGTGCTTTGCATTTCACCCCACGCCGATCTGCAGCGTTGCCAAAGCAGCAGCAGCAGCCCCTGGAACGGGGAGGCGAAGGAAGCCATCAGCACTGGGGCATCAGACACTACCACCGTGAAAGGCAGGGACCCAGCAGCAGGTACTGAAGGATTCAGCTTGGATCCAAAGTATCATACTTTATAAAGCCTACCATAAACTTCTGTTTGCTATTTACTCATTTTTGTGAGGTTCGTAAGAAACCATTCCTGAAGAAAGGCAATTTATAGTAGTAAGCTTATTTTATTATTTACAAGTGAAACTTAGTCAGCAAAGAAGCAGGGAAGATTATGATTTCAAAGTCTGTGGCTCAGAAAAAGAGATTCTTCACTGCCCTGCATACTAACTGAAATGAGATTTAAAATACATGATTAATAAAACATCTATAATTAAAAACCATGCCTGCTTTTCCTGTCAGATGGAAGCCATGATTCTGGTATGGCCAATTCTCCCACTGAAACAACTGATTCTAAAAAAAAGTAAGATAAAATACTAGACATTGCCATATCCAAAATTATTAAATAAAGTAAAAAAACATTCCACTAACTGGAAAAAACTATGTCATCTCATCATCACCTTACATGCTGCAAATTTTACCAGTTGAAAAGGAGGTTGTGCAAGATTCGAGGTCTTCTGGGGTTTGCGTTGATCATTCCAGGAAATATTTGGCACAATATTTTGATTACGGAACTCTCCAAATATTATTTGTGAAAGAAGGACATAAAAGGTATCAGTCTCTTGTTTTGTAAACCTTTTAGCAGAAGTAGATAACATCAACCAGGACATATTTCTCCACCAAATTCACTGCTTGATAACAGAAAACTGCAAAAGACTTAGACTTAGAATCTGTTGTTGGAAAGAATTGCAAATGCACTTAACGTTAATTATGGCCACTGAAGCCAATGGCAAGACCAATTACTAACGACCCTTTGGTGAAAAAAGAGAAAACAGGTAACAGTATTTGCTTGTAACAAGGTATCATTACATTTAATAACATTCAATAATCTTTAAATGCCTGTAATGCAGAAGGTAACTTTTTTGTATGTACACAGACACACTACAGCCTGCATGTTTGCTTTGGCATCTAATTGCCTAAGTGTTGGGGTTTGTCTTTTTTTTTTTTTGGAGCTTGTTTTATTCCTACAAGTGTTTGATTCGAACTGCATTAATTATTACAGGCTGCAAGATTACTCTTGTGAAGCAAGCTTAAGAGAGTGTAATTAACAAGAGAAGCAGCAGTGTTAGCACAATAAGCACGCAGATGCACCTATTGAAGGATAAAAATAATTACTTGAGGACTAATGTCAAAGTACTTCTGATAAGAATTTTTTTTTTTTTAAATAACCTTTTGTCCCCTCTGCATTGTGCATACCAGCATGACGTGCGAGGTTTTCATTAGGAACAAATCCTCCCTCCCCACCAGCACACAGCTTTCTACATGACTGCTGGAATGCTATCAAGGCTCTCTAATGGTGTCTTAAAAATAAAAGTGATCAGTTCTACACCACCATTAATCTGGTATGAACGTTACTTTTCCTCATTTTACATATAATTACTTTGAAGAGCTCTCTTTGAAGTGCAGTCTTCTGCACTGGGACCTACACTATGCTGTGTATTACTATTAGCCAAGGAACTAATCAAGCAATGGCCTTTCACAAGCCTTATACTAAGGTGTTTTTTTTTTTTTTTCCCCTTCAGAATTTCCTGTTGGTCACAAATGAAATTCAACACCTGCCTACAACTCCGGGAAGTACAGTCAAGTCACCACCAATGCTTTAAACAGGCCTAGAGACACTGGTAAGAATGATGTCATGTGTTGATGCATTTGCCAAATGAGCCCTCTTGCTGAGTGAAGGTACAGCAGTGATTGCAAAAGTCAGAAACATTAAGAAGAAAAGAAAATGCCATGCAAATAAAATCCATCTGAACTAATTATAAGATGAAGCGTTGCATTTCATGAAGGGGTTTGGGATTTTCTTTCCTGCCTCCCTTTAACTTCCATAGTGGAAGTTAAGGGTTTTCAAAACACACTGCACCCAGACATCATTCAACATAGCTGTACGAGATGCCAAGATACATCCACCAGCAAATTAAGCTAGGAGGGTTGACGTGTTCACCTGGCCTAGCCTGTCTGCTCCCACTTCTCCAATTGCAGACTCCCACGTAAGGCCTGCAAACAGACTTCTGAACCATCTCACAGCATTACCACGTCAGGCTCTATTTGAATCAAAACAGCAGTCTCCCAACTTAACTCATTGCAGAATGTGCATCAAGTCTCTAAAAAAGACAAAGCTTGTTCTTCCCTTGCTGCAACCATCCAGTAGTCTTAGCAAGACTGGGAAATTTCAAAAGAGAAATCATTAAAACAGGCACAGCAAGAGGACACCATAGCTGAGATCATTCCACTTTTGCATCTTCACTTTCTACACTTAACACAGAAAACTCCTCCTTCGTTTCTTCCCACCAGAGGTCTCTACATATTTTTTCAAGACTACACAAGCTGTTGAAAGACTAGGATTTTCCTCATGAACTGAATTTTAGGGTTTTTTCAGTACATCTGCAGCTAAATGGATTGGCCTCTACAAGACTTACGTCTCAAGATTGTGCTTTGCTTTTAAAAAGAAGCTCTAGTCTGGCTTTGCTTGGTTTAAACAAAAAAGGGACTAAGCGAGACACTACAACTATTTTACAAGTGCAGTCAGACTTACTGGATCTGCACAGCATCTATTTGCAAGGCTGAGAGTGGAATGTGTAGTATGTACTGATGACGACTTGGTTTTCTTAAACCAAACACAAATGAAGTTTGCAGAATGAGCTGGATTAAACAAAGCCCAAGTTCATCCATTATTCAGAGCAAGCGACAAGGACAGACTCAGCTTCATTTTTCAAGGAGTAATTACAGCAAAGAATCTTGAGCAAACCAAACTTGACAGGACTATCTAGCAAAATCTTTTCTTAAAGCTTTTTGCAAGAGAATTTTATATTGCAGAATACACAAACTGACCCTAATCTTCAAAAGTTATGTTCTGTGCCATCCTTTTGGCAGGAGGATGCCTTGCCTAGTCCCTGAATTTTAGGTCACATCCCACTTCCCTCCACGTAGAAGCTTTCTTTGCTTGATCCAATTTAGCCTTGTTTGTCCCAAGGAGGTGTTAGGAGTACAGCACCAGAAGGACCGAGTGATTTCTCATCTCCGTCTCCTATAATCATAGGCATTCCCCTTAGGCAGACACTCCAGCAAATGCTTAGTCCACACATTTACACTACACATCCTACCAGAGCTTAGAAACACCTTTCAGTACTCTATAACAAACAATGCCTACAGAAAACAAGAGCTGCTTAAGGCCACTTAAAAGCTTGCTTGTACAACCAATCTCCCCAGTCAACTCAGTTCAGAGCATTAAAACCCCACTAAACGCAGGCCAGGCTCTTTGTGTGTGGCTAGCAGGGGCTCAGGCTAACTGGCAGGGAGGAGCATAGGCTAACAGAGCCATTCAGACAAACCTAAAATGGAAAGAGCGGAGCATGTTGTTTTATAGTGGAAAGTTCACAGGAGGCTACCATGAGTCAGATCTTTCTCACATGCCATATTTTCCTTTTTATGTTCTTTTTTCAGAATATTTAGTCTTCTACATTTTAACAATAATGAATCAATGTTTTTAAAAAAAAGCTTTCAGCTTAGTCGGTAGGTTGCTCCTCCCAAGCGGTGCGTGGCAAGAGCAGGCACTACCCAAACCTGCTTGCACAGTCTGCCTGGTCCTGACCCGCGGTGACCTCGCTGTTCTGATCCTCTTCCCTGCAGAGCCTGGGCCTGACAACTGCCCAGTGAATAAACACAAACTAGTTAGAAATCAAACTCATTTTCACCTCATATGTAACAGTGGATTGGAAAGCTGGTTTAAGAAGGTAAAGTGCTAGACCATCTATCTGCTATGAAACTCAAGTGCTGAATGCAGACCTCTGCGCACCCAGCCTCCCCATCTCGCAGTTCCTTAAGCGGACACAAGTGATCAGCATTATCTGCCCCCTCTCTCTCTTCATGAAATGTTCATGTTCACTATAGCATAAAACAACAAAACATAGATTAGTAACAGGAAGCAGAGAAACAGAGTTTTAGCAAACTTCAGCAAGTAAACCAAGAATTTTGAGTTCAAATTCCAGCTCCAGTCCTCACAGACTACCAGAAAATTTTAGGACACTGAAAAGCATCAAACCCTGCTTTGATTTCAGTCATGCTCTGTGACCTACCTATACCTCTATCTAACTATACACTGAAGATATCTCTGCTGAAGATAGTATCTCACTGAAGATAATATCCAATTACTGAGGATACCTTAAACTACTGTGTGTTACCCTTTCTTATTTTGAAGCACTACAAATGTAAACGTTAAATGTATTCTCACAATAAAAGGCGCAAAAAGCATACCTAAAGTAAAACTCTTTGACTGACAAATGCTGCCTGAAACTTAGCTTTAACCTATGAATAACAAATGCTCACATTAAACAATATATTTCTGCACTAAAAATATGCACAAGGCTTGTCAGCACACCATTTTCAATTTTAATCAGACCCCATTACAAAACAGATCCTATTCCATTTCCCCCCTTTCCCTTCCCCCCCCCAAATAGCATTCGAAGAGAAGGCTCTTCTGTTTTTCAATCTGGAAACTGTAGAAGGAAAAAAAAAATTTTTCTGCAATTCCTGCAGAACAGAAGAAAAGTGTGTATCTTTCACCAAAACCACAGTATCAGAAAATTGAACTATTCACAACAGAATCATCATCTTAAATTTGTCTAAAATAGATTTAAGAAGTTCTGCGTAGCCTACTACAAGCAATTAAAGAGGATGATCTTCTTACTGCCTGTGTGAATTTCACATTCACACACAGATACAAAAACAAAGTTTTTGACTTCTGTTCCACAGAGATTCCAACATCCACATGAGGATTTGGACAAAGCAAGTCTCAGAAGCAACAGTGTGTTAATGCCTCCATCCTCCTCGTTGCAATCCATTGACTCATCCTGAAGAAAATTACAGTTCATCATGGGTAGGAGTAAGAGAATCTGGCACCGTGCATCTTCCAAACCAACAGCACCCAGGGTTTTCTTGCTTGTTTTTGTTTCTTAAGGCCATGTTTTGGATTACACAAAGCAACTTCTATTGGAAGAGGCACAGATATCGTGAACATAACTAAAGGTTTCTGAATGGGCAGAAAGCACAGAATGATAAAAGCTTGTAGAGTTTGTCTAAAGAGTAAGTTCGTATCACCTACCTCAGGTGCCCAGATTATGGGACTGAGATGCTTATATAGTAATTAGTATTTTTAATTAAAAAGGTTGATGCCTATGAAGAGCAAACGAGTGTTAAGACACACAGTGGTATGCTGCTTCAATAGGGGAAAGTTTGAAAAGCTTGCACATATGCTTGAAGCTATAAAGACAGTGCAAACTCTTGATTTTACACTGCAGAGAAGATTGTAGCCTAACACTGGGCAGCACAACACAAGTATATAGTAAGCTAAGGGGCAGATCTACAGTATGCTGTGTCCATACAGGGAGCAGTGTGGAAGGGCTACTATGACACAAACTCATACTTAAGTTTTCTACATGATGATTTTACCGAGCCCTAAATTAATCCACATTCTGAGACATGGGCACTCCTGGCCCATGCACAGTGAGCTCTCCAATTAAAGGTTCCTCATCTGTCAGCCGCCTCCTTTCACTTTTGCAAATTAATATAACAAAGAGGAAAAAAAAAATAAAGGGAGAGGGGGAAGTGAAAGCATGACATGCTGTGTTAGCTCCCTTCCCCCACCTCTGCCCAGGAGATCAGACCGCAAATACTGTCAGGTGCTCTCAGTCACAGCCATAACAGATATCACAGAATCACAGAATGGTAGAGGTTGGAAGGGACCTCTGAGCATTAGCTGGTCCAACCCCCCTGCCAAGGCAGGATCACCTAGGGCAGGCTGCACAGGAAGGCGTCCAGTCAGGTTTTGAAGGTCTCCAGAGGAGACTCCACAACCTCTCTGGGCAGCCTGTTCCAGTGCTCCATCACCCTCACAGTACAGAAGTTTTTCCTCATGTTGAGGTGGAACTTCCTGTGCTGCAGTTTGTGCCCATTGCCCCTCATCCTATCACTGGGCACTACTGAAGAGAGACTGGCTCCATCCTCCTGACAGCCACCCTTCAGATATTTATAGACATTGATAAGGTCCCCATATGGTATCAAGAAGTATGAACTCACTCTTGGGGAAGGAGGGCATTGAAAGATGAGATCTTGAACTGCTTTCTCAGCTCTGATTCTGGTATCACCTTGGCTTTATGACCAACCACAGGACTACGAATCCGTCTGCTTTCAGCAAAGCATCGAGTTACCAGGAGGAACACTCCTTCTCAATAGCTGGGGCACTGGTGGAAGGAACACACCTCTCTGCCACCCTCCAGAGGCACAAAACCAGAAGATTTTACCAACTGCAATAATGCACCAGCTACTGGAAATACCCGAAGCAGCCACAACATCAAAACAACACAGGGAAACATGGGAACCTTGCATTTAAACTTGGGTCTCAAAGTCACCCACTTGCACACTAAGCAAAACAAAAAGCCCCAAAGCCTCTACAGACCTCATCCTCTCCAAGCTTTATGAGACCTTCAAAATGTAAAAAATGAGAATAAGCCAACATGATAAAATTTTGCAGCAATAAGCTATACATGGATACTTTTCAAAATCAAAGGTACGATTTTCCTGCATGTTAAGAAATAAAAACATTCATTACCAGAGTTACAAAATTTTTGCATGTGGTTTCCAAGGAACTGTCGTTAGCTATTAGAAACTGCCGCTGTCGTTTCCCATGAGACACCCCATTTCATGTTGGTGGCCTTCCAAGAGCTGCTTTAAGATGGAGGTATGGCCATAAGAAGTGAAATTATTTGATCAGCATTTGCAGCTGAATAACTGTTCCAAAGACTGCAAAGTTAGAACAAGTCCTCCTCTTCCTGTTCAATCTGTTTAATTAAGTTGTTAGATTGCTTCCAAGCTGCCTCCTGAAACAGAAGTTAACACTTCTGATTACAGAAGTCAATCTCAAAAAGAACACTGTTTATTTCTATTTATGGATCACCAATTCTTCCCCTAGAATCGTACATTCAAAGTCTAAAAATTTGTATCGTTTTTAGCACATTAAACTGACCGAACCTTTTAATTAATGCCCTCAAAGTCACACCCCTGGCTCATATCCAGCAGCAAGTACTGGCTAAGAAGAAAGGCATGTTAACTCATGGATACTCAAGAGACCCAGCAAAACCTCCTGCCAGTGAGGGGCTGGATACAGTAAACACAACAGAAAAGCAAAAAAATTGCCTAACTGAAAGACCTCTATTTCTATTTTGAAATGTTAAAAAAGAAAAAACAACTTACAACTTTTAAAAATTAGGAAGTTAATTAGGAATTATTTTGAAAATGCCAAACTTCCTAATTTGCAGATACAGGTGATGAAACACTTTATTTCAAGTGTCAAAAAAACCCAAAAGCGCCGACAACTGAGTATTTAAACACATTTTGCTAATAACTGCTGTTTGTAAGATGCCCAACAGCAACCTGAACTAGACTGTGACTAATTATTTCAAGATCAGCTAAGCTGGAAACTAATAGCATATTTAAAATCACTGTTTTAAAGCACAGATTTTGATTAAAAAAACCAAACATACAGAACTTATAGCATAGCTGAATTAATACTGATGCTGGAAATGCACAAAGAAATTACATCTTTCAGACAGCCAGGCTTTTTTGTTTGTTTGCCGGTTTTATTTTTTTAAATAATCTTCCTAAATGATACTTTTCTGTTACACCTTCACTCAGGTCAGACACTCCTACAAATAGAGCCCTCAGAGGCAGGTCAGTCCTTTGTCTCAGCCTCCCTACAGAAGAAACTAAGAGTAATGGTCCTTCACTTTTTTTTCCCAGTACTCCAAGCTGTACCTACTCTCCTTCGAAAAGCTTACAGCTGGTTACTAACATCCAAGAGGAAGACAATCCTCAATGTACAATGTTGCATCCCCAGAAATTTTTGAGCTATAAACTGTTAAAAAATGAATGCTGCCCCACCTCGCTTACGTTGCTGACGAAGACACTTAGATACCACCACCATCAACTGTTTCGAAGTCTTAAGTTGAGGCCTATTGCTACCCGTCACACATCAAGCTTGTAACTGGAGACTGCATTGGCTACCCCGTGCTGCCCTCTCCCTTTTTCCTGTGCTGTCACGGTTGGTATTTTATATCAACTTAAAATAAACAGAACCCATGCCCTCTCCATCCTACAGTGAAATGCCCAATTGTGTTTTAGCCTGATGGCTGCTTTAGTTAGCTGATGGATCTTAGCACAGGGTAGTTGTAAAGTAACATCTGCAGCCACAGAAGAGACTCCTGGATGCTGTCCAGATTTTTTAAGTGGATTTGACGTCTTGCAGGATGGATTCCAGTCTTGTACCATTAAATGAGGCAAAGGGATAAAGAGACAGAGCCCCTCTATCCCAAAGAGCACACAGCTTAAAAGATTAAGTAATTTTGTCTCACCCTAGATTTCAGTTTTACTCTAATTTTAAAAATTTTTTATCTGTAAACACAAATGTGTCTGGTGCAAAAAGCAGTTCTCCTTGGAAACAGAAAGATTAATAAAAAGGGAGGTTAGGTTGGTTCCTGGAGCAAAATACACTCTTAATCTTGTAAAGTGCTGAGAGCCATCCACTCAAACTAAAAGACAAAGCCTCTGAAACTGCAACACCCAGTTGTGCCAAATGAAGAACGGTGTTCTTACAATGAAAGGCAAAAGCCTCCTACCAGATGAAGTGCTGCAGGATCTGACACTAAATGAGGATAAACAGGAAGAAAATTTTTAATTTCAAGCTTTTAGAAAGGTATTACAGTAAATGAAATGAAGATGTTACTGTAAATGATTAAATTTCAAATCGGAGTTTTAATACCTTTGCCTAGTTAGGGTCAAAGAAGCCTAATGAATAAAATCCACTCTGTAAACTAACCATCAAGGGAATGGGAATCAATTTTAGCTGTGCAGAGTTCACACAGAGCACTGAGGGGGAAAAACAGTTATGTGCAGAGTCATCAACACGGACAATAGAGATGTGTGGGCACACAAACTCCTTGGATTCTGCAAAATAAGATTTTCCACATATTTCAGAGTATTTGATATAAAAATGCCCTTTTCATCTTTAAAACAAACAAGGCTCAAAAGTTGAAGCCTGCAAAATTTTAACATATTTACTTCTGGAGCATTCAGATGGAACATGAGCCTTGGCAGGGCCAGCACTGCACACGTGTGTGCATGCCCGCGCTTTGGCAGTACCAGCACTTCAGAACAACGGGCAGGCCCATGGAGGAATTCTCAGCAAAATTAAGATCAGTGGGGTACCACAGTGAAGAGCAAATCTCCCGAATGAGTGCATTCGGAGAAGAGCTCAGCACAGCTTTATTTATACACTTCATGCTTTAAGTCAGCTCTCCTTAACTTTTCCAGTTTCTGAGCATAGACAAGACCTTACACAAAACACTTATCTCAGCTTGATCTGTTAATTTAACCTTGTCTCTTGGGCTTTGACAGATGAGCGCTGGCATATCTAGCTTTTGTTGTCTAACATGCTACCCCACGCAGTACCTACACCTTCTCAACTGCTTTTCTTCCTCAAAGTCATCTGCCGGAGGAAGTGCAACTTCTGCCCTCAGCACTGCAGCTCTCGGTTGGTTGGACCTGACTTGGACGAAGGTAGATAGGCGACCCAGCAGGCTAAAGCCTTTAACCCCTTTCATTGCAGGCTCTGGCTGAAAAACTAGTGCTCAGTTTTAACATAGACAGGGTTTGCGTTTGTTTATTCTGCAGCCAGACAAGCAATATAGTACCAAATGAGGTGTGAATTTACTCATTCATTTCAATGCAGTTAATGTTTAAAGGTGCTTTGGGTCACTGAAATCCTCAAACTTCAAAGCCAATGAAAATAAGTGTTTTTGAGAAAATTATGAAGTCAAAGCGTAAACCAGAGCCAGACATCTGGCTTTTGTAACATCCCCTCACATTGCTGGAACAATGCAAAGAAACCTTTCAGTTCCCCAAAAGGGGCACGGCAGGATTCCCCGAGGCAGCTGTGTATGCCAGAACCTGACGCGCTTCCACTCACGCCCAGGTAGTGCCTCCGACCCACAAGACCCTTCCTTAAAGGTGTGCAGTAAATCCAGAGTGTCTAAGCCACATCTGACACATGTGCCTGTTCCCCAGCAGCACGCGCAGGCACACACCACCAGCTTTACCTGAGGCAAGCAGACCAGCGCGTACAGCCCTTATCCCCAAGGGACCGACAGCCCTCTGTCATCCCACAAATGACACCATCCCACAAATGACGCATGTCCTTCAGCAACAGGATGGCAGAAGGTGCCAGAGCAGAAATGGGGCACGGAGGGCCAAAGTGTAGACAAGCTCTCACATCGGACACTTCCCGCTTTACCTAATGTAAGCAAACCTCTCCATGCCTGAACGACCCCAGGATTTGAACACAGATGCAAGCTCCCTCTTCTCCTCAGTTGTACTCTCCCTTTGCTCTCTTACCTCTCTCAAGGCATGCATAGGGATCACGCGCACCCAGGGACTTTAGGGCTGGAACACCCAAAGGGGGGAAAAAGGCTTCAAACAATCAAAGATAAAATATCCATAAGGTAAAGATGACACATGGCCAGCTTTCTCACATAAATAACAGCACCAGAGGTAGAAAAGGTACCTATGCTTTTCTTCTGGCTTTGAAGCATTAGATTTCTGTACAATCCTGGTCTTCAAGGATCAGCCACGAACCAGACTGACAATTCTGAAACAGGTGATGGAGGTTTGCTCCTCTCAAAAGAGAGAGTCAATAGTTTAGCCTGTCTCGGACCAAACTCAAGAGCAGCTCTTGCAGTTTAGCCTCATAAATATTTCAAATGTCTCATGTGCTACCCTATGTCTTCTTACAGTGTAAGTCACAGGACAGATATGCTGGGGCAACAAACAAGTAAAATAATATCAACAAACACTCTGCATAGAATTCTTGGCATTTAAATTTAAAGTTAAGAAATAAAACGTTACTTTACCCCCACTCCCCTAATATTCACATTCTCTCCTCCAAAAATCACTAGATTTTGGGACTGCTTTTGTGGATGTGATATGGAAGAAAAAGCTACCATCTGAAGTCCAAGCAGAAAATAAATCACAGAATAAATTCTGCAGCAACGTAGAGGGGAAAAAAAGGATCAGCAATTCTAATCCAGCCAGTGTATGAATATATTTAAGTCAACAAGCTTAAGCAGAATATTCCAACAGCTCTGATTATATCACAGTAATGATAAGCCTATATATCCTGCTGTGCAGCCATGGCTTTGTTAGAGTTGTAACTGAGCTCCATCCTATCAGCTTTATTCCCGAAAGTCTTCACAGAGCTTAACAAGTTCTCTTCCTCCATTTAGTGCTATAGCTTCTACATAAACACCTCTTCTAAAGCAGAGGTGTTTGGTTGTAACTGTCAGGCAGACTGTCACAACCATTTGCAAGTGAATCCCACACAAACAGCACAGGTCCCTGAACTTTTTGCACTGGAGTAATCAACATGTAGCCTTTCAAATGCAATTACATGCTTCAGGCATCCATCACCTTTACTGAAGAGGAGCTTGGTACTTACGGTCATTGCCATCTTCTAATACATCGCCACCACTGCATAAAATATTTTAGAAACATCAATCCAGAAAGGATGCACTTAGAACCTACTACATATTACTTCCTTCCACTCAATTTGACATTTATCCATTAAAGGAAAACAAATAGAAAATATACACACAACAAAAAGCTTGCTTAAGCTCCTGCACCAGTAACTGCAGATCAGTGATCATGCAGTCACTTCCCCTCCACAGAATCACAGACAGAAACACTAGGTTGGA
>NW_010522346.1:0-23919 GCF_000687285.1 Phaethon lepturus
GGGGAGGCGCCGGGTGCGCCCTACACCTGCACAGGCACCCGCCTAGCCTGCGCCAAGCTGGCGCGCTTAAAAATGGGTGGAAACGGAGATTTTCCCCAGCACCTAGCCGGCTGCTTAGCTGTTGCAGGAGGGAGGCTCAGAGCAACCTTAGGGCGTATGTTATTAGCTCAGCTGGTACCATGTTTCTTAAGTTTCAACAGCATGAAGTTAATTGAAAGAAAGAAAATCCCCTTCTCCATATTTATCTTGGGTTTCATTTTTTTACTCTGCAGTTTTGACAGATAAATGTGAGTTGCCTTCTGTTTTTGACTCCCAGGTGCTATCTCACTGTCGCAACTAAATGCGGATACTTGCAGAGAAGCCTGTCCCACCTTCCTTTCTGATGTGCCACCACTGTCATGCCTCTGCTGCTTATCTTTTAAAAGGCTTTCTTAATTGCCCAGAATTTTGGTGTCACTGGACTGCACAGTTCCTTGCCATACTTATAAATTAATACTTTTATGTTATTTTTGTCCAGGCCTTAGGAGCTACATCTCCTAAACATCTCGAGTTCTCTCAACTTTTACTGCTTGTGATTTTTATTGCAGAGTAGTTATTATATGAAAAACCCAAGCAAGTTAAATTTCTGATAGAGATTCGTGTACCTTCTGTGTGCAGTTTAGAAGGTTTTTAGAAGCTTTTTCATTGTCAGCTGGGCTCCTGGGTAACCTAACTAGCTCTGAGTTAGGCAGGAATTGTTTGTGATTCGTGGGCTAAGGGAGTGTTGTGTGTTCTGTTTTGGTAGCAGTGTATTGTATCAGGACTTGAGTGGCCAAATCTAGGTCAGAGACTATATAGGTTATTTGTGCATTATCATAAACACTGCAAATTTAGGTCAACAGAAGCTTACTCTGAAATGCTACCTTTCTTGCATATGTAGTGATTATGTTGGTTTTGGGTTTTTTTTTGGTTACTGCTGTTTATTGGAGTAGTTTCACCAGGTTTGAGTCAGTTATCATAGCTGAAGGCTAATAGTGATAGGAAGAAGTGACTTGATGGAAGTCAGCCAGACTTCGTCATTTCTGATGCTAACTCCTAACTTGTTTCCAGAGGAGTTCCAAACATTTCCCTGAAGGGGAGAGAGTGTTTCCCAAAAGTGTACCTGAGACCTCTTATGGCAGTACTCGGGAAAAATTTGGGTTCTTATGCACTGGGATGTTTTGGGGTAGCGTGTTCCAAGGTTGAGCAGTGGAGTGTTCAGTGCACGTGTAAGATAACATTTACAGATGTAAATCTTGTCACTGGTTTTATATGATGTTTTCACATCTCATACTATTCCAGGAGTCTCAGGATAGACTGTCCATAGAACAATTACTGTCCATAGAACATTGCTGAAGGTTTTGAGAAGCATATGAATGTTAAATTTTGTCCTTTAATGACGTGCTCTGGCATTTACCTTTTTCCACGTTGTTAGCAGTGGGGATGTGAATGCTAACAGCTTGTGGTAGGCTGGTCAGCTGTGTTGCCTTGGTTTGGAACTGTCACTTTCACTGTGCTGCGTGTCGAAGTTCTGCACAGGAGCAAAATCTGCACTGGTCTGCAGATTTAAGCAGATGTGTGAACCTGCCATGAGAAAGAAACAGGAGTTTATGCAGGACTCACTGAGGAGATAAGGAGCTTAAAAGAATTTGAAATTTAGTAGGTACCTTTTCTGTTTTTTCTGCGTAACTCAAGACCACAGAACTTAATCCATTTGTTTCTGTACTGAGTCCACTGTCTTGTGTTTAATTAAAGATTGCTTTCAAGAAAGGCATCCAGTCTTGATCTGAAGACATCAAGAGGTGTCAGAACCATGGCTTTGCTAGGGAGGTGGTTTAAACTTTTTTAACGATCTTCAGCATTAGTAGTTCTGTTAACCTGCCCAACCAACAGTTACACAATATCCCACTCTCCAGACCATACCTTTGTAACATTAAGCCTGAATTCATGTTAGCATTTTTTTGTATGTTGAACAAACATTTAGTTGTTTTGCTTGACTACTGCTATGCTCTCATAAACCCAACTGTTCATTCAGTGCTGGTCTGGTAAATCTTCTAACTTTCTCTCTGCAGCTTCAGAGCATTAATTTCAATATTAAAACTTCTTTTAATGTGGTATATCTATACAGAGCTCTAAGTGTGAGCAGTTGTTGCTTGTGATGAAGATATAGTTGAAGGAATGCATCCTGAAATTGTCTGCTAGTTTGAAATGAGTAGGCTTCAGAAAGTGTGGAGTTCAGAGAAATTTCCGTTGCTTGGAATAAACTTCTAAACTTTTACAGTTTTGGTGGGTTTAGCTTACAAAGGTGCATCTCTGAAAATAGTTGTCTAGGAGTGGGGCACCCTGTAATTATTTTCTGTTTCCTTCTCCAGCACACAGTTGCAAGGATCCTTTGCATGGATGAAGATAGTTGTCTGTGCTTTACTTTGGAATGTGTGTGTGCTTGTTTAACTGCAAGCTTAAACGTAAAGCAGGATTTTCTCACATATGTACCCAGTGTTTGTGGTGAAGTGGGCTGTATGTGTGATGTTCAGAGATCTGAGAGCGAATTTCTGTCTCCAGCATGATAGTTTATTTCAATTGTATTGGACCAGTAAGTTTTGTGATGTGTCAAAGTGAATTTTTGTATTTTTGAATAAAGCTACATTTAATGGAATCTGCAGTGAGGAAAGGAGTGCATTCTCATCAGGTCTTGTTAAATAGTTAGCAATGAAAGGATATAATTGCAAAAAAATGCTTTAAGTTTTGCAGGATTTTAGTATGTCAGGAGAGCCTTTTTTGCACCCTTGCTTGAAAGGGTCAGCACATTCAGTTTACCAGCAGGTTAAAAGGAAAAGGTGTGTGCTAGAGGTTTGTTTCTATCTTCTTCATATTTTGCTGCTTGGAGATAGCACCAGGTTTGGGAGCAGCTGAGCATTATAAGTCTCCTACATTCAGGAAGGACTGAGTTTAACTGACTTTTCAGTCTTGATTCTTTTAGGTTAAAAGTAGAGGAGAAGAAATGGGAGTCCTACAAGCAGATTCAGTAGTATGCAGAATAGCATGTAAGCTTTGGCATCACTTTAAATATTGGCAGAACTATTGCGTATCTGTGTATGTGCAAGGCATGTGATACATATGTCTGGTATTTCTTTACATGCTTTTCCAAATCAGGTTGGGGGATCCTTTGTTTCCAGGTCGGTTTGGTAAATGCCTGGAATGACACTACAAAGTTTACATGCTCAATATTGTTTTGTAACAGTGAAGACGGGAAAAACTTGGTTCGACAAATTTGAATGTATAAAGTATTTCCCCAAAAGTAGTTCTATGGGCCACAGTTTTGTTCCCTGAAACTGCCTATGTAGAAATAGGGAAAATAGTGGAATTACTGAAAGAAGAAATAAGTAAGTGAGGAATTTTACATGGAAGAGAAAATCTCCCACTAATGCCTTGTACTAAAACAAAGACAGTGTACTGAATTAGAAAAAATTGTGATCAAGGGTATTTTTATGCAATGTTTTAACGCAGCCATATAAATAATATATGGAGTAAGTTACTATTGACAACAGGAAGATCTCTCAAGCATTAGATGCATGACTAGGAAGAATATTTGTGGTTATGTTATATACAGCCGTGGAGGGAGGATATAAGCCTTTGTTCTTCAGGGCACAAGCAAACTACTTGGCAGAATTATTTGTTTATTTTTGTGAATCATCTAGTAGTGAATGAGGTAAACTATTGATCTGGTCTGTCATGACAGTTCCTGTATTATAAAATACTTTTGTCTTTGCCTCTAATTTATTGTGTAATACTTAGGAATACCATTTTGTATAATTAATCTAATGAAGTAAGAAACAGTTTTGCCATAAGATTATTCATCCTATTGCAAACATATTAAAAAACCAAAATAACAAATCTGATGCTCTCCCTTGATAAGGTATCTTTTTACAATAATTTGTTTTCTTTCCATTACTTACAGAGTCCTGAAGCAAATTAGTCTCTTTCACTCAGAGGATATTTGTATATTTGAATGTTGTTGATAATTCAAACAGGTTTATTAATGCGAAGCCTGACAGATTCAGTATGTATGTACTGAAATGTCTGTGGTGGTGTTTCTGCGATCTGGAGTAATACACCAAAACTTTTTCCTTCCAGCTTTGCTTTTGCTACATTGGCAAAAATCCTTCTTGTATTCTCCACGTTTTATTAACTGCAGCCTCTCCTCCCCAACTGAGTCCTTTAAATGAGCTTGCCTGATTTGAAGTTGTTATTATCAATGTTTCATCTGTTTTCAGTCTTTTGCTTCCCTATGGATGGCCTGTTGTGATTTCGAGCTAGATTCCTCATTTTCCTTTCATATCTTCTGAAAAAACCTCATTACTTGGCTACCATTTCACTAAATCCTTCTCATTTGCAGACATGGCATCATCTGAGTCTCTGGCCTCTTTGAGTCCTGTTTATTCTTCATAAACAGTCACGTCTGTTCATTCCCCTCCATTATTTCTTTATGCTTGACTGTATCTGGGCTACAACTGGTATAGAGAGAACAATCCTATAGTAATCCTCTCTTTTTTTTCTCTGTGTGTCCCCCCCCCAAATATTTCTTGCTTGTAAAATTTTTTCCCCTCTTGTGGCTCTCTCTCTGGGTACATCAGTTTAAGTTTTTCCCTGTAAGACCTCAGGCTACATGAGAGTAAATGTCATTTAGCTTTCTCGCTTTTTCTCCCCATGTTCCGTACAGTTTTGTCTCTAGTTTTGCTCATTTCTTTGTGGGATCTTACCCGTGACTTTTTTACTTACCCACTTTCTTGAAAGCTTTTTTCATGCAGCAAGCGTGAAATCAACATCTGTTATAAATTACTTTTATTTTATCCAAGTTTAAAGTTGCAGAGTTTTGCTCCGGCCAGCTTATTCAAGCCACTGATGCTTATTTATAACAGAGTACAAGATTGGCTTTGTGTTCTGTGTAGGGCTTTGGGACTTTGCATAAGTGCTGGAGATGCGTGTGTTATTACATTGTCATGGATGTCTGTCCTGGTACCCTAACACTTTATCTTTCTGTGAACTTACATAGACTGGAAAAAAATGAGGAATGTGCCATGGCAAAGTTGTCTCTTGCTTCACAGAAGCCTTGTTATAACTGTCTGCTCTTATGGTCTTGAAAATGCACTCTGTGGAAAAGCATCTTCCTTTTGACAAAATAACTTTGTCTGTCTGCATGTACAAAAAAAAGATCTAGAAGGGTTTCTGGCATCTCTGCAGGCCTCCTGCTTGACTAGGGTCAACTTGATGTTTCATCTGAGGAAGAGAATGATTCTGAGGGGCTGGAGATTAATTTGAATTACCTTTATTTTCAGGATCATCAGGATGGTGGATAAGAACATTTACATTGTACAAGGTGAAATCAACGCGGTGGTAGGAGCCATAAAGCGTAATGCCCGATGGAGCACTCACACACATCTGGTAAGTTACCTTGAATTGTTGATACCTGTTGACACAATGGCAGAAACCATCTGGTTTTAGAAAAGTACTTCGCTTTTTTTTTTAGTGCTTGTTATAGTACTTTTGTAAGTAAGGTTGGAGTAACTTTCTACATTGTTTCATGCTGAGCAGTTTTGGCTTCTTGTGTGCCAGCAATTGTAAGAGGTACAGAGCTGGAAATTTCCTACCTATATACCCTGTAAACAAACAAAACCCCCCATATTGTATTCCACATGGGAATCATCTCATTTAGACTTTTATCACCCGGTGTGTAAGGGATTTTGAATATACAGTGGTTTTTTTTTTAGCACAATGTTTTTATACATCTTTTGTGCCCTCTTACAGAAGACAGTCTTTATCATAAAAGCCATCAAATAAAACTTGGAGAAGTCATTATATATAGGGTATTTTCAAATTTGTCATATGTCATAGTGTCTTTTTTTTTTAGCTCTGTTTTCTGACTGAAACCTGTTAATAGTTTCAGACCTGTTTTGTTAAAAGCCATTAGTAGAACGTTCCCAAGTCTAATGATGCATTGGTCAGTTTATGGCTTCCACAGTGCACGTGGCGTACTGTATCTGTGGTGCACTTCAGAATGTCACATGAATAGCAGATGGCTGTCATCCAGCACAAATGGTTTCAGCTTGTCAAAGGGCAGGGCCCTTTTTCCTTCAAACAGGCATTTCTTCATTAGAGCTCACTGCCACCCAGCAGGAGGTGTGGCTGCGGTTGAACACAGCTTGGAGAAACTGCTGCTTCTCCTTATTTTAATATTGTAAAGATAGACTAAAGCTGAAGAATGCAGCTACTCATTTTGCAGTGTGATTCTTTCTTCAAGTTATTTTAATGGCGTCAAATGTCATTGTATTTCTGTTCCCATTACAATCTGCATAGATTAACATTATAGCAAATCCAGATGAGCCATTTCAATATGGTAAGAGGTAGATTTGCTCTGAAATTTATTGAACAGCGGAAGGCTAATCAGAAATACTTCTAAGGACAATAAAACCAAACCGAAATGCTCAGTCTTGAACCTGTGCTTTGACATTTAAGCTGTATGACATTGGGGAGCACTAGCAGGAAAATAAAAATAGTTCTCTTGATCTTGCTGGAGTAAATGCACTGTCAGTGATAAACTCGACCCATGGTACTTCTGTGAATATGAAGGTGAGGTCTTTACAGACCCATTATTAAGATTTGCCTTCAGGAATATGTTTGCCTTTTTAATGACTTCCTTCCTATATATAACCTATAGGATGAAGAAAGGGATCCCCTGCTGCATAGCTTTAGCCTCTTAAAAGAAGTGCTGAATAACATAACAGGTAAGCTTATACAGAAATCAGCAGGTATGTGTACCTGCTAGGGTATATGTAAATAAATGTACAGGTGTACTTGTTTGTCTTATTTACTATCCAGAGGTCATAAATTGAATAACAAGAAAAGAGCAAATATGTAATATACTTTTAGACAAATAATACCAACATAAACTAGTACATAAATACCACTGCTGCCACTATCTGGAGATACATATATGTGTGTGAATGTGTATATATTTGTGTGTGCGTGTATACACACATATATTTTTATCTATAAATATACATGTTTTGTTAATACACTGAAGCCTCTAGTAATATATGAAATCTGATGTATGATTATGCATAATCTTTCTGTGTTTTGTTTATGCTTTCTGATCTGTGAATGATGGGAAAAATCTGCTTAGAAAGTAGCCTCCTGTTATCTGTTTTCTCGTTGCATTCTTTGGTTTGTTGGCTTTCATCATCTATTATCAGTAATAAGTGAAGGTTCTCCTCACATTCTTTGGTTTGTTGGTTTTCATCATCTGTTATCAGTAATAAGTGAAGCGCAGACTTCACTCTCTTTTGGGTCTCTTGAATCTTGAAGTGAAAAGCTTACTTTGACCAGTTACACTGAAAGAAACTGGAAATCTCAATTGATTACAGTAGTAGAACACAAGGCTGTGATGTGTATTCTGACCAGTTGTTTTTATCCCAATCTGCCTTTTTTCCCTTTCCTACCACATTTTCTCTTTTTATAGTTTCAGGAGTGATTGTTTAAGTGCAGCCTAAGTATATGTTGAAAGTCTGCAAGTGAGGCTAATCCTGAGCTGCACGTGGCATTCTGCTGGTTCTTCCTAGGATTTGTATTACTGATTGTAATATTTGAAAGCAAGCTTTATTTCTGGTCCCTCTATTATAGAGAGTGTTCAGAACTGCACTTAACCTAAGTTTGAGATGGACTTTTTGCATTTCTAATTGCAAAGCACGCCCATTCTTGTGTCAGTGCTGAGCCTGGAATCCCACAAAAAGTACATTCCCTACAAGTACAGTAGCGCTGCTTCCAGGGGCTGACGAGGTGCTGAGGACATGTGCCAGTTCTAAGCCTGTATGCCTTCCTATTTTGTGGCTGCCTATAAGTGTAAATGCTTTACTTTTCTTTGCCAGGTGAACTTCCCTGGGTTGTGAGCGGGACTCTTCTGTCAGGTCATGACATCTTAGGGAACTCCTGCACAGCTTGCGTATTTTTGTTGTGGATGTTACACTTGTACCCAGAGTACATCACAGTCTGTGGGTTTTTTTGTAAGCTCACTCATCTTCTGTAGGATATGCATACAGTCACCAAAAGTGTTTTGGGAGGAAATTTTCCTTCTTTCCCTTCTACAGGATAAAATTTTCTTTAAAATGAAACTCCTGAAGTTCTTTGCCATTATTACAAATACCTCTGCTCATTAACAAGAGCAGGGAATGCCAGGATACTCAAATAAATGCGATATGGGTAAATGTCAGGGACTGGCCATTTATTTAGAGTAGCTAGGTACAACATGCTGTTGACTTGTTGCGGAAAAATGCAAGCTGACTATCTGCTTGTGTTAGAGAAAGCAAAGTTTAATATACTGAGATATTCCGAGACTCCCTGTGAGTAGTAGTCATCATGTAAGTGTGGTTCATGCTGAGATAATAATTGCTCATATACGGTGATGATAGTATGTTGGTTTGACTACGTGGGGTTCTTTTAAATAGGTAAATTCGGCTTCAATGACTGCTATTTCCAGACTAGTGTCTTGAGGTAGGACATCATTGCTATGCTCCGTTTTCTTCAGGTTTAGACATGGAGTGGTTCCCAAGCAATACTTTGAACAATACAGAGTCTTCTGCCTCATCTTCCAGGCAATGAGAAGTCTAAGCTTAGTTTTTTTTTGTGGGTTGTTTTTTGGTTGGTTTTTTGTTTGTGGTTTTTTTTTTCCCCTAGACCTTCCTTTCATGTCTCTTTCATTAGCTCACAGAAACCCATTGCTTTTATATTTAAATTTATTCAAGCTGTAATCTTTGACATTTGAGTTAGCTTTTAGTACAATTTTGCATTTATAGTAATATATATTATGTATTTTCTCAATCCCCCAAGAACCCATTTTAATCTGTTCCGGATGCAAATTTCAGGCTGCCTTGTCCCATCTCCCCTCTTGCTCTCGCCCTCCCTCCCCCTCCCCCATGGAGCATGTTTGATCAGGTGTGGCAGGAATATCCACTGTCAAGCTGCGCCCTTTATATTAGTCAATATTATCCTTCCTTCCCTCCCACTCCCTTCATTCTCCTCTGGGCTTTACCAGTTGATTTATAATTTTGGAATTCTCATCGGAGTCTGTAATACAGTTTGTTCATTATTTAACCAAAACCTGTTTAATGAGCAAAGAGAGGCAATGTAAATGTTAGGCATGTTGCAGTGGAGTACCTTTTGTTCTCCTCTGAGCTAGTGGGTATTAACTCTGTCATGACTGTGATGCTGAAATACCCTGGTCAAGGGTATAAACATGCATGGTGTGCCTCCAGCAGCTAAAGATTCCTGTTTCAAAGTATTGTTCCTCAGGAGTAACTAAATTACATAGTGTATTTTATTTGATTACCAAAATAGTAAAAGCTTGCCCGCAACTAAGTAGCGGTGTCCTATTCCATTGTAATGTCTAAATGGGCTCTTGAAGGAAGCATCTAGAGAAGATGCTGTGGCTCAGCACAAACAATCCCATGATTATGGTAAGAGGAACCTCACTTCTACAGTTCAGAATATCTAGCTAGGGGCCTTGGACCTGAATTATGTGGAATGATGTTGCTCTTTAAAATTCTGACAGAGAAGCTTAATTTCTTTGGCAATTTTATGTAGGTTTATAAAAAACAGTTAAATAACTTGAAAATGAACAGCATGTCTGCTCTGACTCACTATCATTTGGTTTATTGTATGCCATTTTTACACTTTTATGGTCTGCATATATTTTAGTTGTTATTGATAGTAGTTGCCTGAAAAACAGAAAGGAAAAATAGAGGTTCTGTCTTGGGTGATGCATAATTTTCTCCAAGATAAATTAAATAGCTGAATGCTTGCTGTATTAAGATAAGCATTGTAAGCTTAAGTTTGATGTAGTGTCTCTTATTTCCAGTGCTTAAAAAAAGCAAAAATCAGTGTCCTGAGTTATGACCATATGTAAGTAGTGACTACCAAGCTTTGTCCATGCATGCAAAATTGAAATACAACTACATCTTCAAAAGTTATTTTAAAACTGATGGAAGCCTCAGATCTAGGGTCACTGTCAATACAACTTCCATTTGACTGCTTTTTAAAGTAAGCTGAGTATCTAGAAAATGTGTCTGGATGTTGAAATATTTGTTCATCAGTTTTGTTATGGATTAGGTCAACAAAAGAAAGCTTCTTTTTGACATCCAGTGATAACTAAGCATCTTCTCATTCATGAGTGTTTCCAACTTAGGGTGCTCTTGAGCTCAGTAGCAAGGGGTTTTATAACCACAAATGGCTGGAATTACGAATTCATTACAAGCCTACTTTTCCATGATCTGATAAGGATTAGGCTTCCTTGAATCTTGCTGTGGCTGTTGAAGTCTTCAGACCATTCCAATATGAGGTAGAAGTAAGAGCAGGTACTTCTGCAGTTGTGCTCCTCATTGCAGAATTTGTACTTTGCTCTGACTGTGGGGGGATAAGTCAAATCACCAGGATTTTGTGACTGAAGTACTGCTTACTGTGTAGGTGTGTAGGATGGCTTTAGGACAGAAAATGACTGAATACAACTGCCTTGTACAAGTCAGAACTGCAGTGGGAGAAGCAGGTGTTTGTGGAAAGTGTGTGCATCGAGAGTCTATTTAAATAAGGTTTAAACTAGGTAAACACACCTGTGAAGAGGTACTTGTGTATATTTTAGGTCCATGAGTGCCAGACTGGAAGGTTTGAGTCCTTTTATCCTCTGGTGGTTCAGAGTTAGTGCATTTAAACAGAAGCTGCAAAGTAAGCTGTTAGAAGCACTCTGATTTCATGCACATTCATGACATTTTAAATGAATGCTTGTACAGTGGGTTCAGAAGAATCTTTTCATGGCTTATTTCAGACAAGAAGCTGCTGCAAATCTCCATCTTTAGAGGGTTGGCTGGGGCATTAAGAGCTGGCTAAAGGTCAAATGACTGTAACTGTAAGAGAACCTTTGCCCAGTGTACTGACTTAATATACATGTTACTGTAGCCATCAGTTTTCTGGTATGTAGATTTGATTGCACACTCATTTTCTCATGTCTGAGCTCTGCAAACTCAGTTTTCAGGGAAAATCTGACGTTTGTATAAAATGATTTCGGAGTTTTATCTTGATTTGGGATTAATGTCTGAACTTTCTGAAAGATCTAGTTTTAAGAAGTGGTAAATCGGTAGTAAATATAAATGTGTGGCCTGTTCTCAATGCTATTGCAGTGCTATTGAATAGAATCTGAGTAATTACAATTTAAGAAATGAGAAAAAATAATGGTTTTTTTAAAGAAGTGTAAGAATTGGATTATATGGATGTGACATGTATAGTGCTGCAATGCTTGTTACTTTGCAGATAAGAGCAATGCCGTGGTTTATTTATTATTTATATCTTGAGTTTCTGCAGGAAGTGCCTGGACTTACTAGCAAATAACAAATCCTGATGAACTGTAAGCTGTGATACTTCTCCCTTTGTTTGCATTGAAGGGTTGCAGTGTTATCTAGAGCAGACATTAAAAAAAAAATCACCTAAGCTTTTTTATGTTGCATATCAGCTTCATATAAAAGATCTCGAAGACTTACTGGTCTCCTAGACTATATCTGTTCCTGTGATAACTTAAAAAAAAATTTTTTTTAAAACTTTTTTTTTTCTTAAATAACAGGTATCCATACATGTTGACTTGGTATTTTGGAAGACCAAGCAACTCAGGCTGACATTTAGCTTTTGTTGTACACTCTATAAAATTTTTAAGAAGAATGGAAAGGGTGTAAGAAAGGTTAGGAAATTGATAGAGTAAGGTTTCTTCCATAACTTTAACTCAGCCTAAATCTAATTAGTGGATGGCAATACAATTTTAGTCCGTATTGAATGACCTGACACAGTGTACAGAAGAGGTAATTAATTTCCCTTAATATTTTCTGCCACCTTCTTACTAAGAAATATGAAGATTAAGGTGACAACCTTAATTTGATGCTTTGCTTGCAGGCTGAATCCAGACTTAATTTTTGCGAACTGTGTTCAGACGATGCAGTAAAAAATTGTAATTTTAAAAGTAAGTTCCTAGTCTTTATGAATGCAGGCATCCTTCCAAGTGCACAGAGAATGTAAACCAATGCAGTGTTTTTGCTTTGAAGCTGCAGCTAGTTCCAAATACTCTCTTTGAGAGACATTAATCTTTTTAGTATTGTTGTAGCATCAAATGAATCAAATCACTGTCTTATGGCTGAGGTCTTTGAATTTCCCCCAGATAGTATGTTTCTATTGATATTTTTGGCATAGATTTTCCTTGGTGTTACTGGAGAAGTAATAAACCAAACTTTTCCTAGGTGGTTGCTGATTTTGTGCTTTACTTTCTAGGCGACTTTCCTGGAGTGACACTAATGTGCCCTAAGAAGGTAGCTGCTTTGGGAAACCTGGGATTTGAACTTCTCAAGCCCAAAACTAACACCAGAATTGTTATAATTTCAGTTAAGATTTAGTTTATTTTCTGTATTAAGGAAGAAGGAGGAGGAGTGTGCTTGAGGAAGAATAACTTAGTATTTGTGAAGCTTATAGATGCACCAAGAAAAGCACCATAACCTTTTCCAAGGCTTTTCTGTTGTGTGCAGGACAGCATTTATGCAAAACATGCGAGGAGTCAGGTATGGATGGGGTCACTCTGAACATTAACTGATTCTGTTGAATTGTTCACTGAGCCCTTCAACATCAGGTACTGAATGAAACTTGGACTCCTGAGAAGTGGAAACTTGTAATTGAGAGATTCTGTAACTAATACTGAACAGGCAGAATGGGCTAAACTGTGGTTGTGTAGCATCCTTAATTTGATAACTTTTTAGCTCTTGTGTTCATCTTCTATTTTGTGTTTCTGAGTAGTAAGAAATTTGCTGAATAAATTCAGAAATGAAGTGACTCTGGGAATATCTAGAGCAAAAAAACCCAACCAACCCAGTAAGATGGTCTTCACACAAGGTATTTCTGCATTTCTCTTAAAGTCAGGACATCTGAACTGTCCCTTCTGTGGTCCAGCACCTCCACCCTTGCGATACCACCTAAGCATCCTTTTAATACAGTTCTTCGGGTGCAATTTAAGACTAGAGCTTGGAGCTTAACAGTCTTCCATCTGTGCATGGCTAATGACTGGCAGGTACAGGCAGGAGGTGGTGCTGTTGGAAGGAATTGTTTCCTGACCCTTAATCCTTAAGGACCTAAGGATTTAGATGGACAAGCGCTCCTGGCTGTTGCTTGGCAGAGTTCCCACAGTGGGCTTGTTCAGTAACACCGGCCTTCTGTTACCACTGCAGGGCTGGGCTCTGAAGAGCTGCCACATGTGCATGGTGCGCAACTGACTCTCTCTTGTTCTACGCTTGTTGAGCAATTACTTTCCCACTTGTTGGGCACTCCATTATTTCCTTCAGTTACTGCTTCTGTGTGAAGTGGAGCCATAAAGGAAATGGCCTAATGTACATGCATTAGAGGGCAATAAATTGCAGTTTGATTTTGTAGAAAGGCAGTACCAGATGCTCCGCTGAAGTTAAGGTTCCTCTTAAGTTATCCATGGAGGTTTTATTCCAGGTTTTTTTGATGATCATGATGTCTTTGTTTTGGTTAAGATTAGTTAAAAGGAATTGTAGCCAATTAAGAGATGTTAAGGCTATTTGCATTATAGTAAACACTTTCTGGAAGTAGGAATGTACATGAAATTGCTGAATTCCAGTAGAAGTATATTAAATACATAGCGCTCTGTTCTGTCACCTTCCCTTCTTTTAACTGTCTTCTTGCTAAATTGCTGCCATCTAACCTGTTAAAAACAACATCTCAAAGGTGATTTACTTCAAAGAAGTAAAAACTTGTGTCAGAAAGTGCAGGTGCATATTTATACAGTTGCATAATATGTAAAGGACTGCCAAGAAGCATTGGTCATACATATACAACAAGCATACTGAAGCATTCCTCACCTCAAAGAGTTTGTAGCTTAAGAGGGTAGAAGCAGAGAGAAGTCTTTAAGCACAGAAAGTTGTTAAGCACTTGAGGCTTTTTCTTAATGACTACCTCCATTTGTCCTTCAGATATGCCATTGTTGGCTGATCACTAATACAGTTTATAGCAAGATGTGAGTTTGAAGGAGAGATTTGAAAGAAGATTCAACTGGGCAAAATGTCCTTTTGTTTTTTTCAGCAATAGTGCAGGGATGTGTGATAAAGTGCTGCTTCTCTCAATTAGTGTGGAAGAAAAAAAGCAAGGAGAGGTATAGCGGGAGGGATTTAAAGAGAAGTATAAAAGTAGCAGATTAATAGAGAACATTGCTATTAAAATAGTAAGTTGGTTGGTTAGGGTATGTTAATAGCGAGGGATATGCAGTTGGTGGCTTGCCTGTTTGATGTAAACTTGCAAGAGTTTTTCTTGTTAAGATAACTGTAGCTAGTTTGTGTGCTGTCTGAGTTTTGTGGAATAGATTATTGCTGAAGGGAGTTTTTGCAATCAGGGAAAAAAATTTCTTCCAGCATGTTAATGGACCCCCTCATTGTAAGTGATTAAAAAAAAATTTCAGATGGATAATCAAGATCCTGCTTTTGTAATTTGCCTTTAGAAAATGATACAGGACAGCAAATTTGTCCAGGAAAGATCTATAAAACTTACAGCTGCATGCAGTCCTATGGAAACTCCTATCATCTTTTAGGTGACATGATTTTAACTTGCTTTACACCACCTCTAAAAGCTACTAAGAAAAGAAAGTTTGGTATATATTGCCTATAAAACAGTGTCTTACAGGTAGGGTCTGAGGTCTTGTGATATGGATTCTGATGTAAAAGAGATGGAAATGTCATTTCATGGATGAGTTTGAAGTGCATTCATTCCAGTGTTGGTGGTATCAACAGATACTTTCCGGGGAAAAACTTCGGGAATGAATAAAAACCTGTGAATTTGTTAGTAGAGTAAGGAGGGCTAAATCATGAGTTAAATATATGTAAATCTTCTAGGGACAGTGAATCACTACGTGTCATCACAGAATTGTAGGAAATAAAAACCCATCTTGAGAAGGAACATTTATCAACTAGTCATAGTTATTGTAGAAAATTGGTATATCTACATTAGTATTGTATGATGTACTGTATCCATGATATGTGGAAATGCCACTGGAAGTGTTTAAAAAAAACAAAACAAAACCAACAAAAAACCCAAACCTGCTCTTGCTTTGAAGTCTTAATTATATTTGGACATTTCTTGTTTAGCATAGATGCCTCATCACTTCAACTTCATTAAATAAATTTATGGTGCAGTTGTGGAAATAAAACTTGTCAGTTCAAACTACTTTTGTATTCAAGCACATTGTGAAAGAAAGAAGAGGCCTATATTTACGTGGCAGTTGAGGAACAGGGTGAGAAATTACGTCAAAAAACCCAATGTGAGATGGGTAGAAATGTAAAAGTACAACATGTTAGATGAGAGCTTGCACATATATGCAATAGAACTAAAGTTTGGAGTGATACTTGCTTTAGCTATCCTGTTAAAATGAATAGATTGATAAACTGTTTCCATGCCAGCTTATGCTAATATATTTTGCACTGTAATGACAATTACACAATTGTAGTGCTCAAGGGGTGCACTTGATTAATGCTTGTACGCTGAATATGTGAAATTCCTCAGTGATGGTGGTACTTTGATGTTTGATCCTCTATCTGTACCCTAATATAAGCTCTTCAGAAGTTCTAATTTCCAGTTCTGTCCTTGCAGCAGTAAGCTGCAACTTATTGCTAGCCATATTGAAACAGTAAATTATAAACAGAACAGTCTTTCAAAAAGTGTATGCTGCCTTTGCTTGGTGCAGGAATCTGAGTGCTTGCATGACTGTAAATAATTCTCGACGTGTGCTACTTAAATGACATGAGACTTCAAAACGATGCTGTTCACTTTTGATTGTGTTTAACTTAATTCTGTGAGGAAGCTTTTATTAAAATGTCTCTTTGTGCCCTGTTACTTTTAAGGAAATTGTCATTTTTCTTGATACAGTGACAAAGTCTGCCAAGTGGCTGTTGAATTAGAATCCGTTTACCTCTTTATTAGCTGCCTGAATAATTTAGGTGACAAACTGTAAATATAAGGTATTGTTGAAATAAATCAAGATGTGGTTGTTATCTTGATCATGGTGTATTGAAGGACAACAGTCTGTTAGATCTGGGTATAGCCTATGGGAGGGGCTTTATTCTAGAAATAAAACAAGTGGCAGTGGTAAAATATGGTTGCTTATGTAAGCATCTTTAGTAACTGCACTTAGGAACTTGGATGTTCTTCAGAGTGGGATTAGACAGTTTATAGTAGCCTGTAATAGTTCTGTAATAACCAAGATGGCTGTCGTGGCAGCATGGGAGGAGACATCGTTAGCTGGTTTTCACTTCAGTCTGAGGTTTTCACATTTGTTGTTCAGAAATACTGTATTTTTCTTTGTATACTCATCTCTTAGTTAAAACATTTGTTTTTTCAGTGCCTGAAGTGCAAATATATTCAGTCAGACTTAAGATCTAACAAGCACTGTCAAATTTTACTTCTGTGCTTCCCCTCTCTTAAATACATTCTGCCTCAGTATGAAATTAGCACTTCAGATGTGAAGTGATCAGGCTGGTACAGGCAGTGGGGAGAACACAGTTCTGGGAGTATTTACTTCGGTGTCATTGTTGATGATGAACACAAAGGTGTAGGAAATAAGTTTGCTCAAGTATTTACCAGTCTGTTAAAATATGGTGAACAGGAAGAGACTTTTTCAGTTGAAACAGGGGTACTGTGATATTGTAGGAAAACTAGATTTTGGTTTGGCAAAGAGATAAGTTATAAACAGCAAACTTTTCTGAAAGCGTGTGACTTTTTTGCAGGAGTCTGAGCACTTTCATCATGAAGGCTTCTGCTTTGTTAAGAGCATAAGGGAAGAAATACCCATGTGTGGTAAATAAAAAAGTAACATTTTCTTGGGGGAAAAAGCTTTGCCAGGAGCGTTGGAATCATAGGAGAGGAAGAAATGAAAAGATTCTGGCATTGTAGAAAGCAATAAAGCAGCTCTAACGGAATGGTAGTGCAATAATTGGAAACAAAATTTGTAAGAGAAAAAGAAATTGCTGAAGAAATGTATTATTAAATAATGGGAGGAGGCCATCGTAGGCATCCTCGAATGCTTAATTTAATGGTTGTTTGGTAGCGTGACTATTAAAGCTTTGCGTCAGAGGCAACATTGACTTAAATTTTGCAAACAGTTTTCTCCCTGCCACTTTTACTAACAATCCATTCACAATCTGAAAGTGAAGTTAATTCTCGTTCAGCTGCCTTTAAATTGTAGTTTCTTTTTGGATGGCAGTTCTTAATGCTATTGAGTTTCGCAACCCATACTGGTACTTGTTCACATGCACAAGACCCATGTGCTGCAGCGGAAGGTCACACACTCCCTTTCACTCTGCAGGAACAGCAGGTGATGGTACCAGCTGTTCACATCCCCGTATTAGATGCCTGAATTTGAGCAGCTGTATGAGACTGCTAATAAACTCTAACATGTAATGCAGTTTATATTTTGCCCACATTTCACTTGATCCTACTCAGCACCAACCAGTATTTTTTTTAACATCTTTCGATACCACCCACAAGATTGCTCATTTTCTTTCTTGTCCTGCTGGTCTCCACTCCCTTCCTATGATGTGGCAGTCGGATGCCTGAAAAAGTGTTGCAGTGTTACATATTCGAAAAGGAAAGGGTACCAGAAAAGGTGCAAATGTGCAGGGTTTAGGGAAGCAGGAATAATCCCTCTATCAACGACATTTTAAAATTTTGAAGTTTTAATGCTGCAGTGAAAATAATCTAGACTGTTCTAAAGGATGGACTTGTTCTTAAGCAATACTGGATACAAGCCTAGGTGTTTTTTTGTTTGTTTGTTTTAGAAGAATGGGTCAAAAGTACTTTCATTGTGAGGACCCTCTACCTGCATTCAGCTAGCTGAAGAGGTCTTGTCATGTGAATCTGCTATTAAAAAAAGGCTGCAGTGTTTTTTAATTCCACCTCGAGTAATAAAATTGGCCTGGCCATGAGCTTTGATATCTCCACAGTTGATTTCAACTTGTGCTTTTTTATTTAAAAAGATTATTTGTGACCTGTTAGGACCCTCTGTTAAGCCAGTTAAATAAACGGTGAAAAGGTTGAAACTGCCTGTCTGCGCTTTCCAGAAAAGGGGAGGAGGGAGTCAAAGGAAGGATATTTACAATTTTAAACCCTTTCAGCTCTTCTGTTCACCTCTTTCTCTTGCATCACTGATTTAGCTCCCATCTCCTCCTCTGGAAGACTCATAGTACCTAGAACGGATAAATACCTTAGTTCCACTGATTGGACACCAATGTGATGATAAAGTCTTCTTGCTAATAAGATCCTGAGAGGTGACTTTGGTGTTTTGTGGATTTTTGTGGGTTTGTTTTGTTTTGTTTTTCCCTGTTACTGTACTCTCAAAAAATGCACTTTGGAATCGAAGCCATATTGAGGTAGGAGCTGTGAAGAGGATCTTTTAAAAATGTGGAGGTAGGGGAGTTTATTTGGTCCTTTGCTCAAAGGATCTCAGAGAACTTAGAAATTCAGCAAGAGCCAAGATAATTATCAGAAGTCAGGTGTTAAGTATTTTATAAAATTATGAAAATAGAAGAACATAGGTGTGCAGTTAGGGTTGGAAGAGATAGCATCAGATCAGAAGAATATGGTAGAATATAGGAAGAATATAACTGATAAAATAGTGAAGTGGCTTAGTTCAGAAGAAATAATGTTAGCTTTTCATTAGATCCTCCTCTTACTGCTTCAGAACTCGACTCGTTTTAGCTGGTCAGCATTCTTAACTTGAACTATCTGAAATCTAGAACTGATTTTCCTTGCTTGATATGTGTTGCTTTTCTCCAGGAAAGATGGCACAATTTTTTTTTTTTTCTGGATGAGGAACTGGCTCTTCCATGGCAGATTAGAGCTGTAAGCTCGTTGTTAGCCTTTTTTCAGATAGCCTTACAGTTTCTTTCTAGACACCCAGTATTAATTGGTTGAAACAGCCAGTTATTTTTAACTGCATGTTTCAGATTTTTTAATTTTTTTTTTTTTTTTACTGTTCAGGTGTCTCAGCCATAAAGACGGCAGTTGAAGTAAATAGCTGTATCAAATGAAGTACCTCTTGTCCCCACAACTGCTTCCAAAATAAACCGAGAATAATGCTTTACACATTTTGTCTCCTTTAACTCTAAAGGCAAGCAAGAGAGGAAGCATGGATTAACATGTAGTGATTTCTAGGAGCTGTTCTCTGCTCAGATTCCTCTGTGCTTGGGCTGACTGACAGGGACATGTGGCTCAAGTGCATCTGGAAATATATCACTGGCAAAACTTGGTCGGGTAAATATAGCAGGAACGGGTTGTCAGGGCAGGAGACAGATTGTTCTGGGAAAGGAAGTGCTGTCTGTCTGTCGTCTGAATAACAATTTCCTGTATTTCTGAGACTTACCTATTTCTTTCAGTGTAGCTGAGGTACCAGCAGGATCTGACATGCTTGCTGTGTTCTGTTGTCGTGTGTTCTAATGGTGGGAGTATTGTCAGAAATGGTAAAATCGGTAGGAGTAGCTATAGAGAATTGATACCAGTATATCCTATGCTGTTTAAATAGTAGTGGCACACACTTGGTGATAGCGTAAGCCCTTCTTGAAAATAGGCAGGGACATCAAATGTGAAAAGTAACCCCCAGAGTTTCAGGACACAGTAATACTGAAGAACCCAGACTCTTGCTTAGGTGCAAAATTCTTTCTAGCCCACATGATTCCAGAAAACAAACAAAAACTCCAAACAAAAAGCCACCAAAACCCTCCTTGAAAATGGGCTGAAAGCCCATATTCTAAAATTCCTCTCTTTTGTTGGCGATTGACACGTAAAAGATGAGCAGGGATAGAAAAAGCCAATGAAAGGCTTTCCTTCAGCAAAAGCTGATTGGCAAAGGCATAAAGCTTCTTGAACCATTGTGATATTGATTCCAGTCTCAACACAAATAATACTGTTTATGAAGAAAATTGAACCAACGGCATTAGAGAGTGGCCTACGGAAATCTGTGCAAGCATAGGAGGGTGTAGGCTGCATTTTATATAGAAAGGCATAATCTTGGGCAATGACAATTAAAATCTTAACAGATGCAAGTAGTAGAAAAAAGAACAGTAAATTACAGACTTTCTGAAGTTTATCAAGGGAAGTTGGAGATGACTACAGATTGGAGGAAAAAAAAACCCAACCCAAACCCTATTTAAACATCAGTAATAGCCGACTGTACTTTCTCCCTCTCCATAAAGCATCGAATAACTTCACCTATACCACTTGTAGCATATTCTTGATTCATTGGGCTGGTTTTTTTTCATGTGCTTGATCAAGAATTTATGGAAGATGGAACCCCTGACAATTTCCGTGCAGGAACCCCTGCATGGTAGCTGCCTGTGGTTAGTTACTGACTCTGTAGCTTGTCCTGAGAGGTTGCACACTGCTTCACACCGTAGTGAGCACTCGCTCTGCTGCACTGTGATGTGGCTCTGCCTGGGGTGGGGTTAGCAACCAACAGGTGCAGAGCATACCATACGAATGCGGAGGCAGAGAATCTGTGTCCAAGGGCGTTGGGGGTAAATAACTGTAGTTGTAAAAAGTGTTACATGAATACTAACGTTTTCACTGAGCAATGAGTCTGGCCTAAAATCTGCCCCACAAACTGCTGTATAATAAGCTTCAATTTTTATCCTCAGAAGTCTGAAGAGCTAAACTGATATTGAAATGTTTTTTGGCATATAGGGAAAAATTAGTAGTTTGCTGGAGGATGCAACTGATTTGGACTAGAGGCTGTCCAAAAACGTTCTGTAGTTTCAAACAGTAGAATAAGAGATGGGATTCTGTGCTTTTTGAGTAAACCCTTCATGACTAAGTAGAGAAAACTATTTTGTCAATGTACAATGTTCTTCAAAAATATTTGTAAGCCCTCGGGATTACTTAATTATTTCTTCTGATTGCACCAGGTCCAATACTGTCCTGCTTGTCATGACTTAACACAGGAATAAAACCTTACCATTTCTCATTCACAGAGCTGACTGAAGACTTCTTACTCCATTTACTAGCTGTGTGACATAGCACACCTGACTTGCCTCTGCCTTTTGCAATGTAAACCTCAGCAGAAGAAACAGTACATTGAAGAAAAAAAAAAAAAAGTCTGTGCTTATCTTATTGTTGCACTGTTGCCTGCATGCATGCCTCTTACTCCAGGTGTTCCAGCTTCCAGCAATTGAAGTCTGCCTCTTAGAGCTCTCTGCTTCTCCTCAGACTGCCCAGATGCTGTTCCTCGAAGCCATTTTAATCTAGTTCTTTATTTCGTTTTATTTTTTCTTTGCCTGGCTCACCCTGGAATAAAACTGAAAGGGATGAACTTCATGTTGCAGGTGAAATTTCACATCAAAGGACACCTGTGTTGTCTGGTCATCTGGTGCTGGTAAACTGTTGTTTGTTTTTCTGTGCTTTTCTGTAGTATGTATGGCATATGTACGGTAGTAGGTATCTAGCAACAGAAACTAAATCAAGCATAACATCTATTCAGAATATATTATCTTTGCTTATGTGTCTACCAGCATTTAATAAAAGGATATTGTTCCTTTCCCCAACATTTATATTTTGTTTTAAAATGGCAGAGTTCTGCTGTGAACTAAAGGCAAGAAGCTGAGATTGTCTACAGTGCATTAAAAGTGTATTAAAAGAATCAAACTGTGATATTAAAAAGAATTGCAGTTACTTAAATTTGAAAGAAATCTAGAAGGATCAAAGCACAAGGAAATTATTTGTAAAGGGCTTTGGAATTGTAAAGTATTATGTGCAATGAAATATGGAGTAGTATTGGGAGGCGTACAAGAGGCGTGTTTGTTTGCGTAAGCATAAGAAATGGGGTATCGGTGTATTAGCAGAGTTGAAATTTCCCACAAACACTTAATGTTTCTGAACATGAAGACATGTGAACAGAAAGCCCAAGTATTCATTGTCTGTGAAAGCTAATCTGTTATCTTTGACTTGTTAATGAGTAAGATGACTAAATATCTTTAAAGCAGTAGAAAATGTACAGATTTATGTTGCTTATTTTTAGTCATTACATACCTCTTGCATGGAGCGCTCTGCAACATGGTAAGGGAACCAAACGTGGATTAGAAGTTGAAGCAGGAAGAATAATAGGAGATAATTTGTGCTAGATGAAATTGGAAGGAAAGGAAAGAGAGGAAGTTTCAGTAATAAGTGAAAACCAGAAAAATGCTCTGAGAAAGCAATTCTGGAACAATTGTAGAAGTTTTTGGACCTGCTGCTGTGAGGGGGGTGACTAGAATAGTTAAAACTCTGACAGGAGCTTTTTCTGCGTGGATTTTTCTTGGACCACTGTTCCATTATAAGAATGGCTTTGCTCTGGTTGTGTCTGCATGATGATTTATTCAGGATGGCTGTAGAATTACATGTAACTCTGATCTAGCTGTGTTGATAGGTGTTGTCATGTAAATAGGAAGCATTTAATCTCTGTAAGTATAACTATTTTGCATTCTGCAACAGTCTGTTGCAACTGTCTAGGGAATACTGAAAGCTTATGGTATTCAAGCTTTATTTACTGGCAGTAAATACTGAATTGTTAAACTGTTTGGTAACCTGAGCTGTTTATTTGTATGAAGAAAATAGTTGTTTCATTTGAAACTTTTAAGCTGTTTTACTGTTTTAGCTACAATTCTGGGACAGGATTGCACATGATAAGATGATGAAAGGAGTGAACAGGGATATGTAGGTGTATAGAATCTAAGTGGGAGCATAGTTACTTTGCTGTTGACCACCTTCTAGGTGGTGAGGTATATGGGAATGGAGATGATCATTGCCTTTGTGAGATACCTTAGTGTCTGGTATTTTCTGAGCTGAAATTCCACTTCATGAAAATCACCTGAAGTATTAGCTTAATTTAATCTTTCAGTCTCAGTCCACAGACTTGGACTGTGAAGTATTCACAGAATTTTATTAGCTACATCAGGCTGTTGTAAAATGTTGCAACCTTATTTTTGATTTTGAGAGAAGCATCACTTATGCTTAGAGATAGAAAAAGCAGTGAAAACAAGGTGAAACTTGGGACCAGGACATAGAGCTTTCAGGTGTACCCTATGTATGCATAGCTGAAGTTTTATACCTGCAGAAGTTGTCTGAGTTTCTTGTAGTGCACAAACAGCACTTAGGGCCAAATGTAAATGCCACACAGGCAGCTTTGCAAGAGCATGCTTTTCCAAAATTTTTTTAGCTTTGTCTTCCATGATTCATCTTCTCTTTTTTGCTGTTAGTTTTCTGTTTATTTCTTTCTCTCTGTTCCCATGTAAGCCCATTAAGACTCTAATCTTTCTGTGTCAAACTTATAACTAATGTAACTTTTCAATAGGAAACCCCTGTATGTGTCTGACACAGTTTTTCTCACTTCCCATTCTTTATGTCCCTTTGCACAGTCAGCACTGAGTTTTTTGTTGGGCTTAATATAAAGGGGCTTAGAAAGGCAGGTGCTTCTCGATTTGAATTTATGAGACTTCCAGACACGGAGTGTCATATGTGCTTTTTTTCCCCCCCATCTTCTGTAATGCTCTGTAGTCTGTAACAGGTTGAGTTGTAACATTCATTAAACCATTCCTCACATTCCCTGCTTTGAAAGCTTATCAGGACTGCTTTGATTTAGTTATCTGGAACAAAAAAAGCCGTTTGTGAAGGTTGGAATGGAGCTCTGGAGTAATAATATATAGGAGATCAGATTCAGGTCCCAGTTGTATTATTCCTAGGGATTTATTTGCCTGTGTACACACAGGAGCAGAGTGGTGTGTATGGAAGGCTTGCAGGAATGGA